>NC_060185.1:49999931-50149931 GCF_021184085.1 Oncorhynchus gorbuscha
TGCACTCACCCACACACACAAAACACACATTCATGCTACACACAAATCACAACTGCTGCTACCAGACTCTTTTATACTGTTCAGTTTATCCACTCCCCCCCCATTCCTCCCAACCTGCAAGTAAGCATTTCATTGGACAACGTATACCATGTGTATCCCGTACATATCACTCGTGAAACTTGAAACACACTCACGACGGTAACTACGACTGCCCCCTGCGGTGGAGCCCGGTACCCAGGAGCCTTTGTGGGAGCTGAGTGTCCATGCAGAGGTGGGGGCGGCAGGGGAGTCGGGTGTTTCCCCGTCCACTATGGGTTCAGGGTTCACGCTACACAGCTCCACTGTGTCAAACAGCCTAGTGAAGTCCTCCACATTCATCCTGACACACAGAGAGGATACAGACTGTCAGTGTGTGTGTGTGTGTGTGTGTGTGTGTGTGTGTGTGTGTGTGTGTGTGTGTGTGTGTGTGTGTGTGTGTGTGTGTGTGTGTGTGTGTGTGTGTGTGTGTGTGTTATTTTTGTAGGTATGTTTGTGTCTACGTGTGTTTGTAATGCCAGAACCTACCAGAATTCTCCATCCTCACTCTTTTTCAGCTCAATCCTTTTCTTTTCAGCAGCATCCACATCGTCCCAGTCTTTACTCCTAATAAATAAAAAAACACGCTATTAACCATCAAGTATTCTCACAGCTTGCTAGAGCACTGAACTGTGGTGGCGCAATGGTCTGAGCATCACGAGTTCAATCACTTAAAAAAACATTGTTGCGAGTGCCAAGGAAGGCATACAGCAACGTTTTATGGACCTTTTGAAACGTTCCAACATCAAAGTCTATTTCTATTGACCAGGCTGGGTGTAGTCCCAGCCTGTGTAACGACAAAATGAAACATGAGAACGCACGTACCTCGCACACACACACATACTCTTCCTTACTTGTCACTCCAGGGTCCAGAGTACTCCACAAAGCCCCAGGGATTCCTCAGCCGTAGCAACAAGGCCTCACCATCCGGCTTCTTCACCTGAACCACACACACAATGGTAACACTTCATTTGAAGGGGACCTTTTTCCAGTGTAATAACACTATAAGAAGTATTGTATTCATTGTGATTATTCATAGTTACATGTTGTTAGTACAGGATGTAACTGGTGGTAATTGCAGTCTGTAATTACAGAGAAAGTTTGTTCCTACACTACATGACTGCTCATCTTACATCTCATTCCAAAATCATGGGCATTAATATGGAGTTGGTCCTCCATTTCCCCCATTTGCTGCCCCTCCCGCAGTTCGGAGTTACAATTCATCCCAAAGGTGTTTGATGGCATTGAGGTCAGGGCTCTGTGCAAGCCAGTCATGTTCTTCCACACCAATCTTGACAAACCATTTATGTATGGACCTCGGTTTGTGCACGGGGGCATTGTCATGCTGAAACTGGAAAGGGCCTTCCCCAAACTGTTGCCACAAAGTTGGAAGCGCAGAATAGTCTAGAATGTCATTGTATGCTGTAGCATTAAGATTTCCCTTCACTCCAATTTGCATTCCGCCTCAACAGATCCACAGATGATGCAATCTCTATTGCACTCAACATTGCCCTTTCCCACCTGGCCAAAAGGACACCTATGTGAGAATGCTGTTCATTGACTACAGCTCAGCGTTCAACACCATAGTGCCCTCAAAGCTCATCACTAAGCTAAGGACCCTGGGACTAAACGCCTCCCTCTGCAACTGGATCCTGGACTTCCTGACGGGCCGCCCCAGGTGGTAAGGATAGGGAACAACACATCAGGTGTCCACGCTGATCCTCAACACGGGGGCCCCTCAGGGGAGCGTGCTCAGTCCCTGCCTGTACTCCCTGTTTACTCATGACTGCATGGCCAAACACGACTCCAACAGCATCATCAAGTTTCCCGATGACACAACAGTGGTAAGCCTGCAATGTTTGACTGTCTCGCTCTCCTTGAGCAAAGGTCTACTCGTCTCGCACACATGATGACACGCAAACACAGACGCACTAAAATGCCAATCCAATCTTGGCTGAAATTAATTTCCCAGAGGGCCAACCGGGTGGCGCAGCGGTCTAAGGCACTGCATTGCAGTGCTAGCTGCGCCACTAGAGATTCTGGGTTCGAGTCCAGGCTCTGTCGCAGCCGGCCTAGACATGGAGCGGCGTACAATTGGCCCAGCGTTGTCTGGGTTATGGGAGGGTTTGGCAGGCAGGAATGTCCTTGTCCCATCGCGCACTAGTGACTCCTGTGGCGGGCCGGGCGCAGTGCATGCTGACACAGTCGCCAGGAGTACGGTGTTTCCTCCAACACATTAGTGCGACTGGCTTCCGGGTTAAGTGGACATTGTGTCAAGAAGCAGTGCAGCTTGGTTGGATTGTGTTTCTGAGGACGAACGGTTCTCGACCTTTGCCTCTCACGAGTTCGTACAGGAGTTGCAGCGATGAGACAAGACTGTAACTACTCCTACTCCAACATGAAAAAGGGGTCAAAAATATTTGATACATTAAAAAAAAAAAAAAATCCAAGACTTTTCCAAAACGTTTTGAATTGTATTAGTTCCCAAAATACACCCTTTTAAAATTCCATGACTTTCCTGGATTTTCATGACTACGAACTCTGTAGTATGAGGGCACTTTTAGGCAGGTCTGAAGCTGAAAAAGAAAGACAATTATTGCCTATTTTACACCTATTTTCTTGATTTAGGGATGACAGGTAGCCTTGAGGTTAGAGCATTGGGCCAGTAACCGAAAGGTTGCTGTTTCCAATCCAGGAGCCACCTAATGTCACGACTTCCACCCAAGGTGACTCCTCTGCCTGTTCGGGCGGCGCTCGGCGTCGCCGGTCTACTAGCTGCCACCGATCATTTTTCCTTTTCTTTTGGGTATGTCTGTTTTGTGTTTCACCTGGTTTCATTTTGGTTAATTTGCGGGGGTATTTATCTCGACATTTCATTTGGGTTTTTTGTGCGGGATTGTTTTCATTTGACTGTCAGTTTGGGTTGCGTTTTCGCTAGTTCATGTTTAACATGTGTTTTATCCCTGGACTGTGTTTGAGTGGGGTTTCATGGCTACTGCTGTAGTCCGGTGTCCTGTGATTTTTGAGCTGGTTTATTAAACGCCCTTTTCATTCAGAACTTGTTTCTCCTGCGCCTGACTCCACACCCACATCTCCTTGGGGAGTTTTGGCACCTATCCCTAATTGCTTCAGGGACGCTATATAATAGCGACTCTGGCTGTGACGATTCTCCCAGAGGGTGTCAAGGAGAGTTGGAATATGCACCAAAAAAAATCCTTTACACACTTGTGTGTAACTGGACAAATATTGGCAACCCCAAAATAACTTATTTTTTATGAACTACTGAAAACACTACCTAGATTTGAATTTAGTTAAACTACCACCAAGCTACTGTAGTTAAACTACTAGTTGAACTTCTCCCCGACACTGCTAGCTAGCTAGTAAACGTTAGCTGCGGTGTATGGTAGGCCTACCAACTACGCTATACAGAATATACTTTCCATCCTTGACAGCTAATGTTAGCTACCTAAAGCTGGTGAATAGTACGGTACCCAAGGCAAGGGTATAACATGAGACACACCTCTCATAATAACGTTAGCTAGCAAAAAATACATTTAAAAAAGCTAGCTACTTGTGTCAACACACAACCCTAGCTAGCTAGATTGTTAGTTTTAGCAAGCACCATTATTAGTATAGTGCTAGCTAACGGGATAACACAACAACTAGGTACCCAGCCCAGCTATAGGCATTAACACTAAATGATAGAAATCATGATAATGATGGCTATTTGTAGTGTCTTTGGTACATTTTCATATATTCTTCTTCTCTACCACAGATTCCCACAAGGTCTCATACTCCTGGATGGGAAATGCTTACAAGAAGCAAACAGAAGAAGACAGACGTTGTCGATTTCCATTGTTACTTGTAATGTTAAAAAGAAGATGAAAAATACCATCATTTTTTCTCTGAAATAGCTAGCGAGCTAACTCGGCTACTCACCATACACATTTGAGTCATCACTATTAAAATTGTTATTTTATGTTATTGAGTAGGTCTATACCTTTGTTTATTTTTAATTAATCAAATTATTAAAACAACAATAGACATCCTTATTATTTTGTAAGAAATGTAAGCTATTTTTTACACGTTGCAATAAAGTTAACTAAAGTAGAAGCTCATCTTTTGTTTGTTTTCACTAGGTAATGAGTGCTAAGTAATTATACGGCAATTGCTCATAGGTAGCTTTTTATGTAGGTAACGTACTATGTAGGTACACAATAATTACAAGTAAGTAACCCTCAAGATACATTTAATTTGAACTATCTAAATCCTGTGTAACAGCTAGTAATTACATTGTACTTAGGCAGATATTACATGCACTCTCACTTGGATGTCGCTTACAGAAGTTTTCAAATGAAAGCCAGGCTGTTAGGATAGGGAATGTACTTCACAAGTACACATTCATTACAAGTAAGTTAAGTTATCCTCAAGATACACAGGATTTAGCTAGTTAAAATGAAGTGTAACACCTAGTAATTACATTACACTCTGTGGTGTACTAGTGGGTTTATTCTCCAACTTGGATGGCAAGGAGGTTAATCTTGTACACATAAGTAATATCTTTATTATGACCTTGGATGACACCCGTATGGTAGTCAATGAGGTTCACCTATATGTGCGGCTTTGGAAAACCTATCCACAACCGTAAGGGCCTAAGCAGGGACGAACATCCGGCTAGAACCGAGTAAATAACAGAGCACAACGAGCCTGCCTTGAGTTGAGGCATTTGGCGGTACGAAGATATTCTAGATTCTTATGGTCGGTGCCATACTAACAATGGGTGTTCCACCCCTTCAGGCCAGTTCCCCCACTCCTCAAGGGCCACCTTGACTGCAACTACTAATGTCATAGTTCCTCTCAGCGGAATTAAGGCGACGGGACAGGAAAGCGCAGGGATACAACTTTTTGTCCCGGGCAGAACGTTGGGATAGAACGGCCTCTACTCCAACGTCCAAAGCATCAACCTCTATCACGAACTGACGGGACAGGTCCTGATGGATTAGGATGGGGGCAGTGGTGAAACTATAATTAAGATTCAGAAACGGCCAGTCAGCATCTGGGAACCACGTGAACGGAACCTTGGGAGAGGTGAGTGTAGAGAGAGGGGAAGCCAGGGTGCTGTAGCCCCAAATGAAGCGGAGGTAGAAATGTGCAGATCCCAGGAAACGTTGCAGCTGCACTCTGGATGTGGGTTGGGGCCAATCCACATCCGCTCTCACCTTGTCAGGATCCATCTGAAGGTTCCCTGCAGCGATGACGTATCGCAAAAAGGATATAGTGGAAAAATGGAGTTCACATTTCTCTGCTTTGACAAACAAATGGTTCTCCAGGAGGCGCTGGAGGACTTGTCGGACGTGGAGGACATGCTCTTGAGTCGAAAGGGAAAAGACAAGAATGTCGTTGAGGTAGACAAACACAAACCGGTTTATCATGTCACATTGACCAAGGCCTGAAACACTGCGGGAGCGTTGGTCAGTACGAACAGCATAACCAGGTACTTTTAGAGGCTCGAATGCCGAGGAGAGGAGTGGAAGAGGGTAACGATTTTTTTACTGTGATGTCATTGAGGCCCTGGTAGTCGATACACGGACGCAGGGTTTTGTCTGTTTATTCCACAAAGAAGAACCGTGCGTCGGCAGGGGATTCAGAAGGATGAATGCAGCTAGAGAGTCCTCAATGTAGTCCTCCATGGCCTTGCTCTCTGGGCCAGACAGAGAATAAAGCCACCCCTGAGGCGGTGTGGTGCCCCGGAGCAGATTAATGGCGCAATTGTCGAGACGATGCGGCGGAAGGGATGTGACGCAAGCCTTGTTGAATACCTCCCAGAGGTTCTGGTACTCTGCGGAGAGATCCGAGGCTTTTCCCAAGCCCACAGTAGGATGTCTCGGGGCAGGCTGTGCCGCCTTAACAGAATGTGCGTGGCAGAACGGGCTCCAATACAGGATAGAACCAGTAGCCCAGTCAAAACCACAGGAACACAAGAAGATTTAAATGAGTAGAAACTGCAAAGAGGCACAAGGACATCCAGTGCATCAAGCCACAAGAGATTACAACTTTGTGACAGTTGTCACTGAATTGGATGCAGCTGAGAAGAATCATTGGTTAATTTAGTGGAAACTTACCCATTTGTAACAAGCGTGGTAAGAAGCATTTGTTGTTACACCTCTGTAATTACAGACTGCAATTACCACCAGTACAACTATGAGATTACAATTAACTACAATGCTTGTTACAATGTAATTACACATGTAATTAAACTGAACTGTAATAATGACCCCTTAAAATGTAGTGTTACTGGAAACGGAAACAATTATGTGAGCAAAGTGCAAAGATTTTCTATCCAAAATGAGAAAGTAGATTGTTTTCTGATGACTTTAGCTTGGTGAAGCACAGTATGATACATACCGTGTCAGTGTCTGTGATGGCGTAGGCATGGCCCTTCACCAGTCCCTCTGCAGTCACTGTGCCTATCTCACGGTAGTTACTAGCCTGTGGAGATACACAGCACACAGAGAGCAACTCACCACAGGTGCTGCATACACAGTAAGAATCACACTTGCCATCACAGTAGCTATTGACGAAGGAGAGGTGTGAGGAAGGTACAGTTGGGCAAAAAAGTATTTAGTCAGCCACCAATTGTGCAAATTCTCCCACTTAAAAAGATACTTATTTTCCACCATAATTTGCAAATGAATTCATAAAAAATCCTACAATGTGATTTTCTGGATTTTTTTCCCATATTTTGTCTGTCATATTTGAAGTGTACCTATGATGAAAATGATAGGCCTCTCTCATCCTTTTAAGTGGGAGAACTTGCACAATTGGTGGCTGACTAAATACATTTTGCCCCACTGTATGTAGCTATGTTGGTACAGCATTTATCATAAAGTCTATAAGTCATACATGTGCCATGGGTGTGTGTGATTTGTCTGTGAGCGTGTGAATGCGTTCTTCGCTATGTGTGTGTGCATGCGTTCTTGTGTGTATGTGTGTGTCTGTGTACCTGTATGAAGCAGCTGAGCAGGCTGCCACGGGACAGGGCAGCAGAGAGGGCTTTCCACATGACCCTTGGGGTGCGTGAGGAGACAGGGAGGGAGTAGGCTATGCCGCCTGTGAAGTCCTCCATTGCCTCAGAGATATTACCTCCCTTCAGACTGCCATACGACCCGATCAGCCTGTGGTGTGGTCGAAGGATTGAGGAATGAGGGAGGTGATATTTTCACACACAGCCAGACACACAAACACTAAAATGATATAAGACATTGCAAGGATGCTTGCACGCACACATACATAAACACACACACAGACGCATATGCTGGTGACTGACTTGGCATAGGCTTTCTCCACCAGGGCGCTCCAGTACTCGTTGCGGGTACAGGAGTAGCTGAAGAGCAGGCGGCCCTCGCGTACAGGTAGCCTGTCATCTACTACCACCTCCACCCACTCACCATACTGCCAGAACTAGGGAGGCATAATGAGGGTGGACAGGGAGGGAGGGAGGAAGGATGAGGCATAAGGAGGAGGATGTAGGGAGAGAGCGAGGGAAGGAGGACGGTAAAGAGAAAGAGGGGAAGGAGAGATGGGACATTAAGAACTGTAATATACTGTGGGTCTCAGAGTCATGGCTGAACAAGGACACATCTAGCTAAGTTTTTCTACGTATCGGCAGGGCAGAACAGCAGAGTCCAGTAAGATCGGTGGGGGTGGGGTGTCTCTTTCTTTTACAGAATTTTAAAAAAAATTGCCCCCTTTTTCTCCCCAATTTTGTTGATTACTGTCTTGTCTCATCGCTGCAACTCTCCAATGGGCTCGGGAGAGGCAAAGGTAAAGTCATAAGTCCTACGAAACATGACCCGCCAAACCACACTTCTTAACACACGCCCGCTTAACCCGAAAGTCAGCAACACCAAATGTGTTGGAGGAAACACGATGAGCCAAGTAAAGCCCAATTGTGCGTCGCCGGTGACTGAGGTGGTATACTCCTCAGGAGGCTGAAAAGATTTGGCATGGGCCCTCAGATCCTCAAAAAGTTCTACACCTGCACCATTGAGAGCATCTTGACTAGCTGCATCACTGCTTGGTACGGCAACTGCTCAGCATCTTACCGCAAGGCACTGTAGCCAAACTCCTTGCCATCCAGGACCTCTATACCAGGCGGTGTCAGAGGAAATCCCTAAAAAGACTACAGCCACCCAGTCATAGACGGTTCTCTTTGCTACCGCATGGAGAGCGGTGAACAGATAATAAAATGTCTACCCGGACAATTTACATTGATTTATTATTAATTGTTTTGCAATAACTCCCTTGCACTGGCTCTATGCACACTCACTATACTCTACCCACACACTCATCCATACTACACTGACCCACACACACACACTTTACATACGCAGCTGCTACTCTGTTTATTATATATCCTAGTCACTTTTAACCTTACCCACATGAACATACTGTATTACCTCAACTACCCCCTGCATATTGGCTCGGTACTGGTACTCGTCTATAGCCTCGTTAATATTGTTATTGTATTACTATTTTCTGTGTTACTATTTCCTGATTGCCTAGTCAATTAACCCGACCCACATGTACATACTGTATTACCTCAACTAAACTACAGTACCTCATACCCCCTGCACATTGACTTGGTACTGGTACCCCTTGTAATATAGCCTTGTTATTGTGTTACTATTTCAATTTTTTGTTGTTTAAATATTTATCTTATATTTGAGCTAGTAAGTAAGCATTTCACTGGAAAGTCTACACCTGTTGTATTCGGTGCATGTGCCCAATAAAATTTTATTTGGGGGAGGGGGAGAGAGAAAGAGAGAGACACTGTGAGGTCTAGATTAGAGGCTCATGGCTATAAGGGGATCAGCTGGAGAAAAACACTGGGCTGTGTGCGCGTGCGTGCATACGTGTGTCCCAGGGTAGTAGCTACCTACAGGTCTCCCAACATAACCCCTCCGGGTCTACTCATATGTATCCCCCCCTTCCTTCTGTCCAAGTCCTGCCACACATACTTCACCAGAGAAAACCACTAAGCCATAACTCACGATCTCGATGAGGTTTTAATGTTTTTGGTCAACCAAAATTATTACTACATGATTATGAGTTTGGAATCCAGATAACATGTCTTTTTAATTAAACAAACCAAATAACAGATTTAGTCATCAATATTTTTAACCTGGACATTTTTAATGATCATACAGCCCCAAAAACAATCACTCTGGATTTGTAATTGCCTATAGGATGGCGTTTTATTTCTCAGATGACATCGGCTAAACGAACATCATTTATACAGGATTATGAGTTTGGAATCCATGTAACATGTACTGAGTGTACAAAACATTAGGAACACCTTCCTAATATTGAGTTGCACCCCCTCTTGCCCTCGGATCAGCCTCAATTCGCCGGGGCATGGACTCCACAAGGTGTAAAAAGCATTCCACAGGGATAATGGCACGTGTTGACTCCAATAATTCCCACAGTTGTGTCAAGTTGGCTGGATTCCCGTTGGGTGGTGGACCAAAAAAAATAATGTAAAAAAAAATCTGGCTACACGTTAAACCGTTGAGCGTGAAAAACACAGCAGCGTTGCAGTTCTTGACACACTCAAACCGGTGTACCTGGCAACTACTACCATTTCCCATTCAAAGGCACTTAAATCTTTTGTCTGGCACATTCACCCTCTTAATGGCACACATGCACTATCCATGTCTCAATTGACTCAAGGCTTAAAGATCCTTGTTTAACTTGTCTCCTCCCCTTCATCTTCACTGACTGGATGTAAATACAATAACATATAGTCCCTAACCAGGGCCCAGTGTACATGGGTGGCCAAGGTTGCAGGGCATTGGAAAAAGTCAAACCAAACCCTAGTTCCCCCCCCCCTTGACAGTGGAACAGCGAGTAGAGAGCAGGTGATGATGTTAGTCCAGAGAAGATGCCTTTGTGGCAAATGTAAATTATTTCATGATAATGACAATAGGGGCAAGTGTGCAGAGACGAGATAGAGAGTGGGTTAGAGGTGTGTGTACGAAAGCGTGTGTGTGGGGGGGAGGTCTTGTTTGGAATCAGTCTCAGCTGTTTTAAGGGGTGAGTGTGGTTATTGTGGTAATTACGTACCCTTGTTAGGTACGAAAAGGGGGGGGTGAAGAGGGGAATAAAGGGGTCATAAATCTAGTGGGGTAATTATACAGCAGTACAAGAAAACTGTCTGTTATCCTAGGGAAGGGATCATCAACCAGATTCAGCCGCGGGCCGTTTTTTTTTATCGAGCAGATCATAATTACAAATAATTTGTAGACTGCAAATTGACCACAAGAAGCCCAAAGAGATATATTATTTGACTAAAACATAATTATTTCAAACCTTGCCTACATTTGTATACGATCACATATCAAGTCAAAATCAAATCAAATCAATTTATATAGCCCTTCTTCAATCAGCTGATATCTCAAAGTGCTGAACAGAAACCCAGCCTAAAACCCCAAACAGCAAGCAATGCAGGTGTAGAAGCACAGTGGCTAGAAAGGCCAAAACCTAAGAAGAAACCTAGAGAGGGGCGGCAGGGTAGCCTAGTGGTTAGAGTGTTGGACTAGTAACCAGAAGGTTGCAAGTTCAAATCCCCGAGCTGACAAGATACAAATCTGTCGTTCTGCCCCTGAACAGGCAGTTAACCCACTGTAACTGACTTGCCTAGTAAAATAAAGAGGAACCAGGGGTGGCCTGAGGGGTGGCCAATCCTCTTCTGGCTGTGCAGGGTGGAAATTATAACAGAACATGGTCAAATAATAATAAATCACAGTAGTTGTCAGCACCTCAGGAGTAATTAAGAGTATCTCTACCTCTCCTACTGTCTCTAGAGAGTTGAAAAAAGCAGGTCTGGGACATGTAGCATGTCCGGTGAACAGGTCAGGGTTCCATAGCCGCAGGCAGAACAGTTGATACAGTGGCTTGCAAAAGTATTCACCCCCCCTTGGCATTTTTCCTATTTTGTTATGGAATTAAAATAGATGTTTCATTTGATTTACATATTTGTTTTATTATGAAACAAACAAGAAATAAGTACTTCTCTACAACTTTGTCCCTAACTTGAGCGTGCATAACTATTCAACCCCCCAAAGTCAATACTTTGTAGAGGCACCTTTTGCAGAAATTACAGCTGCAAATCTCTTGGGGTATGTCTCTATAAGCTTGGTATATCTAGCCACTGGGATTTTTGCCCCTTCTTCAAGGCGGATGGGTTCCCCTGGTGTACAGCCATCTTTAAGTCATACCACAGATTCTCAATTGAATTGAGGTCTGGGCTTTGACTAGGTCATTCCAAGCCATTTAAATGTTTCCCCTTAAACTACTCAAGTGTTGCTTTAGCAGTATGTTTGGGTTCATTGTCCTGCTGGAAGTTGAACCTCAATCCCGATCTCAAATCTCTGGAAGACTGAAGCAGATTTCCCTCAAGAATTTCCCTGTATTTAGCACCATCCATCATTCCTTCAATTCTGAAGTTTCCTAGTCCCTGCCGATGAAAAACTTCCCCACAGCATGATGCTGCCACCACCATGCTTCACTGTGGGGATAGTGTTCTTGGAGTGATGAGAGGTGCTGGGTTTGCGCCAGACATAGCGTTTTCCTTGATGGCCAAAAAGCTCAATTTTAGCCTCATCTGACCAGAGTACCTTCTTCCATATGTTTGGGGAGTCTCCCACATGCCTTAATAACAAACATTTTCTTTATTCAATGGCTTTTTCTGGCCAATCTTCCGTAAAGCCCAGCTCTGTGGAGTGTACGGCTTAAAGTGGTCCTATGGGCAGATACTCCAATCTCTGCAGCTCCTTCAGGGTTATCTTTGGTCTCTTTGTTGCCTCTCTGATTAATGCCTTCCTTGCCTGGTCCCTGAGTTTTGGTGGGCGGCCCTCTCTTGGCAGGTTTGTTGTGGTGCCATATTCTTTCCATTTTTTAATAATGGATTTAATGGTGTTCTGTGCGATGTTCAAAGTTTGATATTTTTTTTATAACCCTACCCTAATCTGTACTTCTCTACAACTTTGTCCCTAACCTGTTTGGAGAGCTCCTTGGTCTTCATGGTGCCCCTTGCTTAGTGGTGGTGCCCCTTGCTTAGTGGTGGTGCCCCTTGCTTAGTGGTGGTGCCCCTTGCTTAGTGGTGGTGCCCCTTGCTTAGTGGTGGTGCAGACTCTAGGGCTTTTCAGAACAGGTGTATGTATAAACACTGAGATCATGTGACAGATCATATGACACTTAGAATGCACACAGGTGGACTTTATTTAACTAATTATGTCACTTCTGAAGGTACTTGGTTGCACCAGATCTTATTTAGGGGCTTCATAGCAAATGCACCACTACTTTTCCATTTATAATTTTTCTCATTTCACTTCACCAATTTGGACTATTTTGTGTATGTCCATTACATGAAATCCAAATAAAGTACATTCAAATTACAGGTTGCAATGCAACAAAATAGGAAAAACGCCAACGGGGATGAATACTTTTGTAAGACACTGTATATCTCTATTATGCTTGGAAATACTTTGGAACAGATTTCAAAAACTTTTTAAAAGTTGGAGCTGATTTGCTGGAGTTTTTATAGTCTTATGTCCAACTATTACAAAAACACAAATCACCCACTGGCCAAATTCAGTCCACGGGACGGACGCCAGTTGGGGAACCCTGATCTAGTTACACCACCTCCTCCCATAACACACACTCTCTCTGTCATACACACGCTAACACACTCCTCTGTTCTCTCATTCCCTTTGTTCCCTTGAGGACTCCTTAATTCCACCTCTCCATCTCTACTACTATTTTCAGTCCTACCTTTGCTTCTCTCGCTCTTTTACAAGACATGCTACTCTAATAAGATAGTAAGGAACATTCTCAATGCATTCACAAAAAGTGAGTATGCAGAACACATGTACACTGCAAGCTCATGAACCCTCCCCATGTCTTACCATGAAGTGGAAGATGCCAGCATAGGATTCTGTCAGGCTCTGATTAGGTGGTACCACTTTGACAAAGAGATGGGGGTGCATGGTAAGGCAGGACAGGGCAGCCAGAAGCCAACAGTCACCTATTAGAAAAAGAAAGAGAAGCAATATGCATGGTAACTATTGTTATGATATGGGGTTTAGGTTAGTTTTAGCAAACAGTTAGGCAACACACTACCAGGTTGTCTCTTCCACACTCCATCCCCAGGCAGCAGCACCAACCAGGTCAAGGGCATTTCTCTGCCAGGAAGCCTTTATAAGCACATCAACTGCAGGCAATTATGGTGATCGCCAGCTGGCAGAGCCCAAGTTACTGATAATCAGGGAATCAGATTTTGCGTGTCCATTTAAATCCTTGGTAAATAGACTTCGTAAAGGCCTGTCAGCTTTAAAGGTTTTAGGGTCATCAACAACAACACCATGATGAACCATGTTAAGTTTGGCATTGACATCTTAAAATACACTGAGTGTACCAACATTAGGAACACCTTCCTAATATTGAGATGCACCCCCTTTTGCCTTCAGAACAGCCTGAATTTGTCGGGCATGGATTCTACGTGTCGAAAGTGTTCTACAGAGATGCTGGCCCATGTTGACTCCAACACTGGGCGAAAAGGGTCAGTATCAGGGGATATCTTTATCTATATATTCCTGGATATTTTGTAGTTTTTTTAATTATTAGTTGTGTACTTGTTTGACAATTTTAATGCAATGCTAGGAGCTAGTAACACATTTCGTTGCACCCACTATAACACCTGCTGAACTGTGTACTCGACCAACAAAATGTTATTTTATTTTATGAATTATACTTTGACCTACCAGCACTATCACCCACTGTCACAGGACACCAACACCCACTTACCCCAAGGCGGCTCAACGTACCCTGTCCCTATGCTCAACTTACCCCATACCCGTAATGAGTTGTGCCAAGAGACCACTTTTTTTTGGACAAGCTATGTTTTCAAAACTGTTATGTTTACATTAATTCTGATTATTTCCAGGAATACACAACATCCTGAAATATATGTAGATATCTTTGTTAGAAAGAATACTCTATATTTCCCTTGACGACCCCCCCCCCCCCCCACACACACACACACACACACCTCTCTAACAGTAAACAGCTGCCATGTGTGTCCATGTAGAGGAAAGAAAAAGGATCTCTCAACCCCATTCCCAGGAGAATAGGTTTGGAGAAGTGAGGGCAATCTGGTTATACAGGAAAACTGAGTTAGAGTTGATTGTCTACTGTTACTTAAATGATACTCCATCCTATGATGTTTAAAACAGCACACACTTACCCAGCTGGCCCTGGCAGATATCGGTGGTACACGTCGTGTCCTCCACAAACACAGCATTGGCACTGATCTCCTGCAGAGAGAGAGAGAGAGAGAGAGACAAGGGGCAGAGTTCAAGACTACAGTTTACCCCACAGCACATATTGCCCTTTAGTCTGAGGGAATGTGAAACCAATACAACACTCATTTTCCACATAACAGTTGACTGGATGATGACAAGGCAATGTTAATGATGTAAACTGCCTCACACAAGTCTCATGGCTTCTCAGGTTGTTATCTCGTCATTCCATCTCTGTTCTGCTGTTAAGAGATGTCCTGTCCAGCTGTTTGGCTCAGACACAGAGTCTGGTCTGTAAGTTCTCTTTCTTTTCTCTCAACATGCTCTGTCCGTTCTGTCAGTTCCATCTTCTCTCTGAACATGCTCCATCAGATCGATCTATATTTCTCAAAACTAGACCTCACCTGACAGTGCGCGAGCCGCGTTGCCATGTTCGCGGTTTTCTAGCAAATTGGGCTACTTAGAAAATTATGTCGTGGATGAAAATGTCACGGGTTGCAGGTTTTTGGGCTATTCTAAATACCTTACGAAAAAAGATTGCGGTCAGCGTGCAGTATAACTTCAGTATGCTACAAATACTGTGTTGTATAACTGCAGTATGCTGCTAATACTACGTCCAAAATAACGTTTATTTGACTGCAGTAACTTTGCAGTTTAGAGTGCGGTATAAAGGCAGGACACTGCAGTTATTCTACAATTACTGCGTCCAAAATACCACAGTCGACTGCAGTTCCAAAACGGCTCTTTTTTTGTAAGGGCTGCGATCGCATATTTATTTTATTTTAAATTAGCTATTAATTTCACTGTGAGGCTGTTGCTGAGTGAGTGAGTGGTGGCGTGGAGGGAGCTTCATATACAGTCATTGGAAGGGAGGGGCAGGCCGGAGGGGTGTGTAATGTAGTACTGTTGAGCAGCTGAGTCACGTCGTGATGTGAAATTTAACAACGAACAGCACTAGATAACTACTTATTTCTCCCTCAAAAGTATTCTTGGTCTCATTCTTTGCAACCTAACCACCCCCAGCCATACCACTCATTATAGCCAACACAGCAAGGGAGAGAGTCGAACAATGTGCTTTCTCTCTGGTTATGTAGCTAGCTAGCTAACATTGGCCAGAAAGCTGAAGTCAGATGAGGGGGCGATGCACAGTGGCACAGAGGTGAGGCCAGAGGAACAGATTTCACACGCTAGTTTACTGGCTAGACACGATTCTGTCTGAATGCCAGATAAATTGGGCAAAATATGGGAGAAATTATTGCAAAGACTGGGAAAGAGAACAGGTATAACGGAATGGATTAAGTGCATCCCAGGAGATGACAGAAAAGCTTACTGTAGGCATTGCAAATCAGAAATGAGTCCACGACGCCGATCTTTTTCTCATGCACAAACGGAGAATAAGAGAAATGCTGCTCCAATGCAAGACCATTGTTTGACACAGGAACTATAATGAACAAACATATAAACTCAACAATTTCAAACATTTTACTGAGTTACAGTTCATATAATTAAATCATGCAAATGTGGATTTCACTACTGACAAGGGCGCCATGGGTGGGCCTGAAGGGGATAGGCCCTCCCACTTGGGAGCAACGCCCAGCCAAATCAGAATTCGTTTTTTTCCCATAAAAGTGCTTTATTACAGACAGAATGTCCTCCTCAGTTTCATCAGTGGTCCAAGTGGCTGGTCTCAGATGATGAAGAAGCCAGGTGTGGAGGTCATGGACTGTTGTGGTAACACGTGGTCTGCAGTTGCCAGGTCAGTTGGACATACTGCCAAATTCTCTAAAACAACATTGGAGACAGCTAATGATAGAGAAATGAACATTCAAATCCCTGGCAACAGCTCTGGTGGATGTTCCTGCAGTCAGCATACAATTGCACGCTCCCTCAAAACTTGAGACATCTGTGGTATTGTGTTGTGTGACAAAACGGCACATTTTAGAGTGTTTCTTCCTAGGGAGTTTGTCCTAGCCACCGTGATTGTACATCTGCATTGCTTGCATTGCTTGCAGATGTACAGCACTTTGTGACATTGGCTGATGTAAAAAGGGCTTTATAAATCAATTTGACTGATTAATCATAGAAAAGGGTCTGAATACTTATGTAAATAAGGTATCTGGTTTTTAGTTTTTATAAATTTGCTAACATTTCTAAAAACCTGTTTTTGCTTTGTCATTATGGGGTACTGTGTGTAGATTGATGAGGAAAAACATTAATTTAATCCATTTTAGAATAAGTCTGTAACGTAACAAAATGTGGAAAAAGTCAAGGGGTCTGAATACTTTCCGAATGCGCTGTATGGTGTCACAGACATATACATGGTTCTCCAATACCACCCAGCGACTCTTGGAATATGAAGACATATATACCACCATCAATGTTGGTGAAGCCCTCTGAAGATATTGCAACTCTGACACCAGATGGCTTGCAATCAGTGAGTGTGTCATGTGTCAACCAGGTACAGTCACAGTATGATGAACTGAAACTGCACTTTCAGATCACCAAAGACAGCGAAAGTAAAGACCTGTAAAGTCTCATTACCACTGACCCAGGCCAACTTGTGTACTTGAAGTTTCTGTGGCCAATCGTGGGAGACTTGAACAGGATCAACAAACTTTTCCAGCTAGATTCAGCCAATCCAGGAAAACTCATATCTGATCTAATGACCTTCTACTGCTCTCTTGTGGAACGAGTCATGATGCAACAAGAACAGGAGTGAACTCATGGAATTAGACTTAACAGATGAGCATCGCCTTCCGCTCGAGGCTGTGGACTCCGGGGTTCAGTTCCACCAGAGGAATAGACCCACAAATGGTACAGGACATGAAAACCCAGTGCATAGACCACATGGTTGTTCTGATAAGGGAGATCAAGCAGCGACTTCCGGATATCATCAAACAACTGGAGGCACTCGAGTCTCTCTCATCCTGAGCATTGTGCTCAATGGCGTCAAGCCACGTCTAGATGCTCTCTCCTTCTTCCCTCTCTTCAAAAGGAGACCCCGGAAAGGCTGACCAACAGTGGAGTGATCCACACTCAATAATAGAACAACAAAGTAGGCAGTAAAATATAAAGGTTAGAGGTTAGGTTAGTTACACTGATGCAGTGGGGGAGAAGGATTTACAGGAACGTGGACATTTTGCTTTTCTTTGCCATTCAGCATTGCTGCTGTTGAACGTGCCTTCTCCCAGAAGGCATTGATTAAAAATAAAAATAAAAACAAGCTGAGAAACAGAACGCAGGAAAGATGTCGAGCTAAGAAACAGAATGCAGGAAAGATGTCTTGAGAACATCATGAGAGTCTGAGCCCACGTGCAAAAGGAACGTCAGCAAGGATGCTCTCATTGTTCACCGCTGACATCTACTCAGCACAACAGGCTGAGGTCAAATGGAGACAACCCTCTTCTCTAAAAGAAGAGAGGAAACAGACTGTAAATAGTTCCATTTGATGTGAATAGTTTGGATCGGTGGAACAAAACAAGAACAGACAGAGTGGCAGTTCACAGCAGGAGGAGAGTGCTCTGGATACGGGCAGGGAGTTTGCTGAACACAAGAAAAAAAGCAGGGTGAGCAACCTTTCTAAGCGTTATTTGTGAGTCTACACACAGAGACGCTTCCTTCAGTCATCTGTCTGTAAAGTCTCATTGCCCCCGTTTCTCAAACTCATCCCTCATTATCGCTCTGTCTGTTGTTCTACTCTCTGTAGAGCAACATATGGGGAATTGCAACAGCAACTTGTATGGGGATCACCCCATCCTCTATGGAGGGCTACTATCAAACCAGCACTGCTATTTTGGTGCTGCAACCACACATTAATTGACATTTATTATGAAATAAAATTACTTTTGGGGCTTTTAGATTTGTATACTCCCGTTTAAAGGAATACGATTATTTTAGAGCAATGTGACTTGTATTAACCCTATTACACAATGATTAACATTGTGTTAACACCATTTCAGAAGAATGTGTTCTGAAAAAAAACATACCTCTTTATAATTCACTATGAATCACTTCAATAGTTCAGATTAAATCATTTGGTGTGATGAACCAATAACAAAGGGAGAAAGGCAAAGAACAAGGTAAAGCAAATTGACCATAAGTATTTAGATTGTCATTATGAAGACACCTATTGGTAGATTGTCATTATGAAGACACCTATTGGATAGATGTGAGAACTCCTCTCTTGCTGCTGGAAAACAAATTTGGGCTATTTTTCAGCCCTTCCGGGCGGGTTTTGAGTGGTAATTGGACCTGAAATGTTTGCTTAACCTGGCAACACAGACAGTGAGTCAGTTCAGGTGTAACCTACATCTGTCCAAGAGCAACACCCAACATTGAACTACCTAGACTTACTCATATACTCAAACGCAATTCATAATGTCAACATAAAAAATTATAACATAGGCTACAGATATCCATAAAATGAGCATGACTATCACGAGTAAAAAGATGGACTATTGCAATGTAGAAGTACGTTTTTGAGCATGACTATATGACTGGCTATCATGTAAACGCCGATAGGACGGTAGCCTACCTTGGGTCGCAGCCACTTGATCTCCTTTTTGGGGTCTGGGTCGGTAGGCATACCGATGGAGCTCTGGTCCGGGGCGAAGGTTGGGTCAGAGAACAGCGAACCGGATTTAACGCACGCATCTAGGAGAGCTACATAGTCCTGGCCCCCAAATTTTACCGGGTTGGCAATGGATCCAGGTATGACCTGCTGAGACTCCATTTTCAATGCTAAAATTTAGATTAATTTGAAAATAGGCCTAGCAAATAAAGTCAGATTGAACCAATCTATCTCGATGTGTTCGTCGTAGCTCCGTTTTGGGGAATTGTGCGACAAACAAATCCAGTTCTTAAATACACGCATAGGCTTACCCACCCACTTACTCGAACCATCTGGGAGAGGTATGCAGAGCCTCCGGGAAGTTAGTCAGCTGGAGTTGGGGTAATGACATGGTACCAGGATCTTACTTAGAACTCTTGTTGTTTATCGTCCATTTGCATCATTTTTCGTGGTTAGTTAATCCCATGTCGATTAAATGTGTGATGGCCTACAACCGCTGTTTATTAAAACGTCAAGATCTTGCTTTCTCACACACACACATTTTACTCTTCTTCCTTTAAAACACATTACTTCACAATTATTCTTCCACACATTGCCTGTATTTAGTTACAACGGTCCTCTCTATCAAGCCAGTCATGTGGGGTCTCTGATGTGAGCGCCTCTTCGCAGTGCCCGACTGCAATCGATAGTCGGCTACTAAATGTTGTCACTATAGAGGGCAGTCTGTCTCTACTAGATGGGCGAAAGGGAAGTGGAGTTGAGGCCCAAACAATTTTGAAGCACTACAAATGCCAAGAGACAACAAAGCAGGAAAAGTGATATAATCCGCAAATGTTACTAGTCTAAAATGGAAAAGGAGAGATATATACCTACGAATAAGTCTAGCCCGTTTTTTTCTTTCCATATATTACTATAGCCTATGGTCATCTATAGGCCTATATGCAGGAATTGATCATGTAGCCTATAGCATCACAGTCAGCACCACACGGGGGGGGGGGTGAATGCATGGAGCATGTGATAGGGGGCTTAGTGGGACATTTTAGGAGGAAGGAACTGTAGGAAAATGGGAAAGGGGGAGGATGAAATGAGAAGAGGAATACATTTGGTACGGGTAAAATAACAGTTCAAATTTGGTTCAAATTCAGATGTTGAATTTCAGATGACTCAATACAGTGACCTGTAAAGCGATCTCGCTGGGTTGAACGTATACAGACCCTGTGTTGCATTTGCTTTTTTAGTGGAAAGAGAAACAGAGAGAAGTACCTGTGTGTTATGTCTGCTGGGCCCAGCCTGGGCTAGACCACTGCTGTCACACTAACTCACCTCATACAGAAAACTCAAGTCAGCTGAACCAGAATAGGCTCTATGCATTATACTGCCTCCCACACTCTATTTTACTTCCTACCGGGTTGCTGACTTGTTTTTATCATTAGCTTACTCGTTAGATAACTGTCGTCAATCCATCTCTGACTGAAATAGTTCGCAATGACTACGTTTAAACTACAGCCCAACGAAGGAGGTGCTAATGAACAGTGCCTCAAAATGTAATGGTATTATGAGCCTCCATAGTTTCCCGGTCGATGTAGAACTCAGAAAAAGGTGGTTGGTGGCAGTATGCTGTGACAAATTTATGGTCACCAAACACAGGTGTGTAGTACACATTTCGATATCGAGTGACTTTGTTGAGGGAAAAATTACAATACCTAAAAAGAGGTGTTGTTCCTACAGTCTTCTCGTGGAACTGGCACATTCAAAAGAGACCTGGTGTTTGGGAAAGAAGACTGAAACCTCCTGCCCCGACTGAGGAGGATGAAGTACAAGGTGCGCTGCCTATGGACCTGTGCCGTCTCTTGATCCGGTCCACACACATGATTACTGTGCGGCCCCTAAACCCGCAGCCCTGGACATGGCCCTAATGGAAAAGCATGAGCATGTAAGAGAAATTGAGGAGCTTCGAGCTGAGCTGAAGAAACTGTTCGCCCAACACGGCTTTGGTCTACAGCGATTTGCTGGTTCTGACGAGGATATACGTTTTTACACAAGGTACAGTAATGATTTATTATTATCCAACATTACTATTGCTTATTATTTACTATTATTATACCGAAGTCCATCTTACCTTTAAGAACATTTTCATTATTATTTAGGGGTGGCAATTAGTCTAGTGGTTAGAGTGTTGGGCCAGTACCCAGCTGGATCATATCCCTGAGCTGACAAGGTAAAAAATCTGTCATTCTGCCCCTGAACAAGGCAGTTAACCCACTGTTCTCTGGTAGGCTGTCATTGTAAATAAGAATTTGTTCTTAACTGACTTGCCTATTTAAATAAAGGTAAAATAATAACAAATGTAAAACTAGACTAGCACATTGAATGTATATTGTGTTGACATTAGTTTTCAGTTAACCCCAAAAAAATGCTCCCAGGTCATTGCTGCAAATAAGATTTGGGTCTTGTCCACTTCCCAGGATTTTTAAAAACAAATTCAATGCTGTGAATTACAGTACGAATTGCAGTAACAAGAAAAACAGGCTACAATAGCAGCTAGGTCATGTCTAGTGCTACTTGATGCTTAGAGAAGATGGGCAATAACAGTAATGAGCTTTTTTGGTATTCAAATACTCTGGGTCCGTCTTCAGATTTGCAAACTACACCCACCCACTTGATTGAGCAGCAGAGACCAAGATAATAAGAGTCACAAGCACCAATCCATCTGAAACAAGTGTTACTGGAAGAAAACCAGTAAGGGACTTCATTAAATACAGTACTTAGAGAATATTATTTGATCTTACTGTAATTGTTAAACATTGTTTACTGTTTGTGTTATGGACCGAATGTAAGGACTATATTGTACTAAGACGGTTTTCTTTATGTTCAGACACTGCCATCAAATCGACGCGTTGTTCTTGTTTATGACTCATCTGTCGCTAGGTCTGAAGCAGAAGGATTTGGCCCGTTGGTTCAGTCTCCACCAATCGACAGTGAGACGGATTATGATCTCTTGGGCCAACTTCCTCTATTGTCTGCTTGGATCAACACGGATATGGATCCCCAAGGAAACCATCAAAGCCCACCTGAGTTCATGGACTATCCAGACCCCCAGGTAGTGATGGACTGCACTGAACACCGCTACCAAACACCATCTTCACTACTACTGCAGAGTGAGGCGTTTTTTTCCCTACAAGTCACACTGTACCTTTAAGGGCATGTTGGGAACGTCACCACATGGAGCTGTCACTTGTGTCATCGTTGTATTCTGGATCTGACAAGGAGATCTTCAAGCAGTCTGGAATTATTTCCTTACTCACCCCTGACATGGCCATTAAAAATAAAATAAAATAAAATGTTATTGGTCGCATACAGTACACATGGTTAGCAGATGTTAATGTGAGTGTAGTGAAATGCTTGTGCTTCTAGTTTCAAAAGTGCAGTAATATCTAACAAGTAATCTAACCTAACAATTTCACAACAACTACCTTATACACACGTGTAAAGAATATGTACATATGTATATATAAATATATGGATGAGCGATGGCCGTGTGGTGGATAAGGGCTTTTTCGTAGATGACATTGTTCTGTGCAAGGTCAAGAGGCCTTTCAAGACTCACACAGATGCCAGCGCATGAGGTTAGGGAGACCCAATCCACTGCCAGGCTGAGAGTGCATGTTGAAAGAATGAGCCGCAGAGTTAAGGAGCACAAGCTGTTTGACAGTCATCCCCCTGACCATCGCAGGCAGCATCAACCAATTATTTGCAGTGGCGTGCCTTTTAAAAATGTTTTTTACCTTTATTTTACTAGGCAAGATCAGTTAAGAACAAATTCTTATTTTCAACGACAGCCTAGGAACAGTGGGTTAACTGCCTGTTCAGGGGCAGAACGACAGATTTGTACCTTGTCAGCTCGGGGGTTTGAACTTGCAACCTTCCGGTTACTAAGTCCAACGCTCTAACCACTAGGCTACCCTGCCGCCTGTTGGTCAACTATCAAAACGGACCTTTGGCCAAGCCAGTGTAAATGTATGTGTCTATTTGCTAGCAGCAAAATAATAATTTGTTTATCTATGACATGTATCAATCATTTGTGTTGCAGTGAATATCAGTTTGTGTAGAGCTTATATTGGCTTTAATTAGGCAATGAGTTAAAGGGTGGGGGAAAGAAATCAAGTCAACACAGAATAGCCAGAATGCAAGATTGAATACAATGTTAGAGATGTGTAATTGATTAACTGAACTGTTGAATATTTGCTGAAATACATTTTTTTTAAACATCTATTATACTGTAGTTTTCTTCACAAGAACATCAATACTTGTTTTTTCATGATACCACTAAACTTGGCATCCATGCAGGGGATCCATTCAGGTGCGGGATAAGACACTTCTGCAGGTAGTGGTAAAAAATATGTTGTCAACCTTCCCTCTTATAGGTTTTGAAACCTGTAGATCTTTATATATCCTTTCAACTAGGATGTCCTCCTGTGCACAGATTACAAAAGTCACACCAGCTACAACATGTGAGAAGGATTTGACCTTGCACCTGCCAGTAGTAAGCATGAGATCTCTTCAACTTCAGCTCCCCATTCTGTATCTTCAGGTAAAGGCAGTCAACATAACTTAGTACATTTGGGCACTTGACCTCTAAGAGTCCAAAGTGAGGTCTCACACTGGGATCAAAGATGATTCCATCTGGAGAGGATCCTAACCACGGAGCATCTTGGTGCACTACGAAGCCACACGGAAAGAAGTTAACATTCTTCAGTGTGCAGTACTCCTGTACAGCCACTGGCTCCATGGACCAGAGCGCCCTCTTCATCTCCATGATCCCTTGAACATCCGCTCAGCTAGGTGGTCAGCTGAGGTCTCTCCCCGGACATGGCAAACCTCTCAAACGATAGGATGGTATTCTCATTGTCCTGAGCTGATGCCATTCTGGGTTGATGCTCTGCTCCC
The DNA here is from genome assembly GCF_021184085.1 of Oncorhynchus gorbuscha. NCBI lineage: Eukaryota > Metazoa > Chordata > Actinopteri > Salmoniformes > Salmonidae > Oncorhynchus > Oncorhynchus gorbuscha. The sequence continues at coordinate 50,023,884 of NC_060185.1, forward strand.
TTGTAGCAACCTCGACTTTGTGTGACATCTCGTAGTAGGTTGTCTCTAATGCCTCGAGGTGGAACTGCTCCTGATGGCTAAGGACGTAAGCACACTGGGAAGCCTGAAGCCTGTAGCCATCTAATGGAAGTATTGGTGGAGAAGGGGCATCGGCAATCTTCACAATTTCACAGGTCTGGCTGTGGAAGTTGATAAGACAGCACACTGCCAGCTTGCACTGGCCCAAAGGCAGACTCAACCAGGGGCACGTCAGCTGACATTTCCATTGTTGTCACAAGAGGGGCAGTAAGTGGACAAAAGTTGGCACGCGGAGAAGGTCCATGTCAGGCCTGTATCCGTTGAGTGCTTTGTAGAGAGAACTTCTGCAAAACATTTTAAAACCTTAACATCAGGATAGAGAGATAACTATGACAAAGACTCATGTAACTTTTCCAGAAACAACACAAGCCCGAAAGTTCAAATAAAATGGATTCAAATATAGAGATTTAGAGATTATTATATATTTCCCCTTAGTCTTTGCCCCAAACATTTGTTGTTACATCGTAAAAACGGCACTGTTTAGGCTTATCATCTGGATACAAAGAATACGAATAAGAATCACAACAAAATGTTTTATAAAATGGCTTCACACCCTAATTAACAAGGATTTACTGTTACATAGGCTGAATACTTTTCATGTGCATTTTTTAAATGGATATTGATAGACTCACAACTGAAAAACAGCTTCTATCTCAAGGCCATCAGACTGTTAAACAGCCACCACTAACATTGAGTGGCTTCTGCCAACACACTGACACTGACACTGACTCAACTCCAGCCACTTTAATAATGGGAATTGATGGGAAATGATGTAAATATATCACTAGCCACTTTAAACCATTCTACCTTATATAATGTTACTTACCCTACATTATTCATCTCATATGCATACGTATATACTGTATTCTATAGCATCGACTGCATCCTTATGTAATACATGTATCACTAGCCACTTTAACTATGCCACTTTGTTTACATACTCATCTCATATGTATATACTGTACTCGATACCATCTACTGTATCTTGCTATGCTGCTCTACTGTACTCATTCATATATTCTTATGTACATATTGTTTATCCCCTTACACTGTGTATAAGACAGTAGTTTTGGAATTGTTAGTTAGATTACTTGTTGGTTATTACTGCATTGTCGGAACTAGAAGCACAAGCATTTCGCTACACTCGCATTAACATCTGCTAACCATGTGTATGTGACAAAAAACATTTTATTTTATTTTATTGATTTGATGACAGTGTCCCACATGAGATGTTTAACATGGTCCCTAGTAGCCATCTTTATCTTTTCCCTACTCTCATGCTGTGCGGTGTCAATGTATCTTTGCTAGATACCGTGTAGAAGAAATGAACAACAATTATTTTTAGCTTGCAAATATAGCTAGCAAGCTAACGAAAATACACACATTCTCAAGTAGATTCTGTCAATGTTACATACTTTTACGAAGTAACTAGCTAGCTACATTTACTAGTTAAATTAGCTAGGTAGCTAATATGATTGTAGCTAGCTAATGTTACATCTGTCACTGACTTGGTACTCACCTTCATAGTTGTCTATGTAGCTTCCTATATACATCTTGAACCCCTTTCAGTTCTTGCTAGCTGGAGTCTCTGAGGCTGATTTAACAATTCGATGTACATCATTAATATTAATTTGAGGCAAGTCCTGAAGACACATAGTAACAAACTGAGATATAGTGGTAGTAATGTTATATCGTCGATAACAACTAGACTGACCTCCGTTCTATAGTATGCGCCACCGGAAATTGCCACAACGGTAGGAAGTGTGCTTAGAACGTTCAGTCATGGAATGTCCATAAGGGCTATTCAGAGAGAGAGAGAGTCACATACACATCTGTCTACTATGCCCATTTTCTGTTCCGAGGTGGATGAAATGTTGCCGCGGGCAACCTGTATGTAGTCCCCTAAAGATGAACAGGAAGCTGTGTCTGAGCAAAGCTTCTAATTTTGGATCATCAGGAGAAAAGACAAGAGCATGCGTGCTTGTGTGTGTTTTTGTGACTTTGAGAGCACACAGGGTAACAGTGGGAGAAGGAGGCAGATTGTGAGACGGAGTTACTAGAGTGAGCAAATGTCAAATTTGCTTTTTACCAAATTACCGTACAACAGACCATGTATTCACCCTGCACACCCTAATTGACAACCAAACAAACCAAAACAAAGGCAATGTCTTCTCATGCTTTGTTGATTTCAAAAAAGCCTTCAACTCAATTTGGCATGAGGGTCTGCTATGCAAATTGATGGAAAGTGATGGGGGTAAAACATACGACATTATAAAATCCATGTACACAAACAACAAGTGTGCGGTTAAAATTGGCAAAAAACACACACATTTCTTCACACAGGGTCGTGGGGTGAGACAGGGATGCAGCTTAAGCCCCACCCTCTTCAACATATATATTAACGAATTGGCGCGGGCACTAGAAAAGTCTACAGCACCCGGCCTCACCCTACTAGAATCCGAAGTCAAATGTCTGCTGTTTGCTGATGATCTGGTGCTTCTGTCACCAACCAAGGAGGGCCTACAGCAGCACCTAGACCTTATGCAAAGATTCTGTCAGACCTGGGCCCTGACAGTAAATCTCAGTAAGACCAAAATAATGGTGTTCCAAAAAAGGTCCAGTCACCAGGACCACAAATACAAATTCCATCTAGACACTGTTGCCCTGGAGCACACAAAAAACAATACATACCTTGGCCTAAACATCAGCGCCACAGGTAACTTCCACAAAGCTGTGAACGATCTGAGAGACAAGGCAAGAAGGGCATTCTATGCCATCAAAAGGAACATAAATTTCAACATAGCAATTAGGATTTGGCTAAAAATACTTGAATCAGTCATAGAGCCCATTACCCTCTATGGTTGTGAGGTCTGGGGTCCGCTCACCAACCAAGACTTCACAAAATGGGACAAACACCAAATTGAGACTCTGCACGCAGAATTCTGCAAAAATATCCTCAGTGTACAACATAGAACACCAAATAATGCATGCAGAGCAGAATTAGGCCGATACCCACTAATTATCAAAATCCAGAAAAGAGCCGTTAAATTCTATAACCACCTAAAAGGAAGCGATTTCCAAACCTTCCATAACAAAGCCATCACCTACAGAGAGATGAACCTGGAGAAGAGTCCCCTAAGCAAGCTGGTCCTGGGGCTCTGTTCACAAACACAAACTACAGAGCCCCAGGACATCAGCACAATTAGACCCAACCAAATCATGAGAAAACAAAAAGATAATTACTTGACACATTGGAAAGAATTTACTAAAAAACACAGCAAACTAGAATGCTATTTGGCCCTACACAGAGAGTACACAGCGGCAGAATACCTGACCACTGTGACTGACCCAAAATTAAGGAAAGTTTTGACTATGTACAGACTCAGTGAGCATATCCTTGCATTGAGAAAGGCCGCCGTAGGCAGACATGGCTCTCAAGAGAAGACAGGCTATGTGCTCACTGCCCACAAAATGAGGTGGAAACTGAGCTGCACTTCCTAACCTCCTGCCCAATGTATGACCATATTAGAGAGACATATTTCCCTCAGATTACACAGATCCACAAAGAATTCGAAAACAAATCCAATTTTGATAAACTCCCATATCTACTGGGTGAAATTCCACAGTGTGCCATCACAGCAGCAAGATTTGTGACCTGTTGCCACGAGAAAAGGGCAACCAGTGAAGAACAAACACCATTGTAAATACAACCCATATTTATGCTAATTTATTTTCCCTTGTATACCTTAACCATTTGTACACTGTTAAAACACTCTAAATATATATAATATGACATTTGTAATGTCTTTATTGTTTTGAAACTTCTGTATGTGTAATGTTTACTGTTAATTTTTATTGTTTCACTTTATATATTCACTTTATATATTATCTACCTCACTTGCTTTGGCAATGTTAACACATGTTTCCCATGCCAATAAAGCCCTTGAATTGAATTGAGAGTGCGAGGGAGGGCGCAAAGGAGGGAGGGCGCAAAGGAGGAAGGGAGCAAAGGAGGAAGGGAGCAAAGGAGGAAGGGAGCAAAGGAGGGAGGGAGCAAAGGAGGGAGGGAGCAAAGGAGGGAGGGAACAAAGGAGGGAGGGAGCGAGGGAAGTAGCGGAGGAGGCAGCGAGTGCGTGTTGATGCTGTAGGAGGCGTCAGTATGATAAGTATAGAGACGTGTGTGCTGCGCGGTTGAGACATCTTCACTCCCTCACCAGGGCAGGCCGTACTCACCGTGTATGTGAGGCTGGGCTGTATTTATAAACACAGAAATAATTTTACATTATCAAAGTGGATTCATTTTTACAACATTTTTTATTTTTGGATACATTTCAACTACAGGGCTTCAACTACATTTTCACTATTTAAAACTCAAATAATGAAAGGTTAAAGAAATACTTGGCTGTAGAACTGAAAATACTTGACTCAATTGCTGAAAATACTTAACTGATATGCGGGGTATCTTATGGTGACAAAGGCCAGGGGCTGTTTGTGTGTGTGGTGTACGTGTGCGCCTGTGTGTGTGTGGACGAGGGCGCCGGCAGAGGCATGATGTTATCATATGTTCCTGGACAGACAGAATGACCCTGCAGTGCCCACGCAGGAACCCCCTTTACAGAGCACTCTCACACGGTCAGGAGTCGGAGCAGCCACTGTAAAAGAACAACAACTATTCAGGGTTAGAGGGCATTAGTAAGGGTATAGTCTGTATTAAAGGTGGGGTCAGGGTCAAGGTACTGTACAAGTTAGGCTTGAGGATATGGTCTGGCACAGGACGGGTTTGGGTAAGGTTATGGTTCATGTTAACATATAGGGTTATAGTTAGGGTAAGCGTTAGGGTTAGGGTTGAACCGAGATCTGTACATGGCGCTAGGGTTAGGGTTGTGGTTTAGGCTAGGGTTAGGGTTGTGGTTTAGGCTAGGGTTAGGGTTTAGGCTAGGGTTAGGGTTGTGGTTGAGGGTAGGGATAGGGTTGAACCAGGATGTGGACATGAAGTTTGGCTTAGGTCCAGGATTTTGGTTGATTTTAAGATCAAGGAGGACTCACAGTATTGATTCCTCCGTCTTTGACCTCAGGGTTGTTCTCTGATTTATACAGGGCTGGGGAGAGGGGACACAAAACAAATCAAATCAAATGGTATTAGTCACATGCGCCGAATACAACAGGTGTAGACCTTACAGTGAAATGCTTACTTTACGAGCCCCTAACCAACAATGCAGTTTTTTTTAAACGAGTAAGAATAAGAAATAAAAGTAACAAGTAATTAAAGAGCGGCAGTAAAATAACAATAGTGAGACTATATACAGTGGGGCAAAAAAGGTATTTAGTCAGCCACCAATTGTGCAAGTTCTCCCACTTAAAAAGTTGAGAGAGGCCTGTAATTATCATCATAGGTACACATCAACTATGACAGACAAAATGAGAAAAAAAATCCAGAAAATCACATTGTAGGATTTTTAATGAATTTATTTGAAAATTATGGTGGAAAATAAGTATTTGGTCACCTACAAGCAAGCAAGATTTCTGTCTCTCACAGACCTGTAACTTATTATTTAAGAGGCTCCTCCGTCCTCCACCAGTTACCTGTATTAATGGCACCTGTTTGAACTTGTTATCAGTATAAAAGACACCTGTCCACAACCTCAAACAGTCACACTTCAAACTCCACTATGGCCAAGACCAAAGAGCTGTCAAAGGACACCAGAAACAAAATTGTAGACCTGCACCAGGCTGGGAAGACTGAATCTGCAATAGGTAAGCAGCTTGGTTTGAAGAAATCAACTGTGGGAGCAATTATTAGGAAATGGAAGACATACAAGACCACTGATAATCTCCCTCGATCTGGGGCTCCACGCAAGATCTCACCCTGTGGGGTCAAAATGATCACAAGAACGGTGAGCAAAAATCGCAGAACCACACGGGGGGACCTAGTGAATGACCTGCATAGAGCTGGGACCAAAGTAACAAAGCCTACCATCAATAACACACTATGCCGCCAGGGACTCAAATCCTGCAGTGCCAGACATGTCCCACTGCTTAAAGCCAGTACATGTCCAGGCCCGTCTGAAGTTTGCTAGAGAGCATTTGGATGATCCAGAAGAAGATTGGGAGAATGTCATATGGTCAGATGAAACCAAAATATATCTTTTTGGTAAAAACTCAACTTGTCGTGTTTGGAGGACAAAGAATGCTGAGTTGCATCCAAAGAACACCATACCTACTGTGAAGCATGGGGGTGGAAACATCATGCTTTGGGGCTGTTTTTCTGCAAAGGGACCAGGACAACTGATCTGTGTAAAGGAAAGAATGAATGGGGCCATGTATCGTGAGATTTTGAGTGAAAATCTCCTTCCATCAGCAAGGGCATTGAAGATGAAACGTGGCTGGGTCTTTCAGCATGACAATGATCCCAAACACACCGCCCGGGCAACGAAGGAGTGGCTTCGTAAGAAGCATTTCAAGGTCCTGGAGTGGCCTAGCCAGTCTCCAGATCTCAACCCCATAGAAAATCTTTGGAGGGAGTTGAAAGTCTGTGTTGCCCAGCAACTTCCCCAAAACATCACTGCTCTAGAGGAGATCTGCATGGAGGAATGGGCCAAAATACATACCAGCAACAGTGTGTGAAAACCTTGTGAAGACTTACAGAAAACGTTTGACCTCTGTCATTGCCAACAAAGGGTATATAACAAAGTATTGAGATAAACTTTTGTTATTGACCAAATACTTATTTTCCACCATAATTTGCAAATAAATTAATAAAAAATCCTACAATGTGATTTTTTGGATTATATATTTTTTTTCCTCATTTTGTCTGTCATAGTTGAAGTGTACCTATGAAGAAAATTACAGGCCTCTCTCATATTTTTAAGTGGGAGAACTTGCACAATTGGTGGCTGACTAAATACTTTTTTGCCCCACTGTACAGGGGGGTACCGGTACAGAGTCAATGTGCGGGGGGACCGGTTAGTTGAAGTAATATGTATATGTAGGTAGAGTTATTAAAGTGACTATGCATAGATGATAACACAGAAAGGAGCAGCGGGAAGGGGGGGGGCAATGCAAATAGTCTGAGTAGCATTTTGATTAGATGTTCAGGAGTCTTATGGCTTGGGGGTAGAAGCACACAATATTAAGGCTGAATATCACCTAGCTCACCTAAGTGTGTGTGTGTGTGTGTGTGTGTGTGTGTGTGTGTGTGTGTGTGTGTGTGTGTGTGTGTGTGTGTGTGTGTGTGTGTGTGTGTGTGTGTGTGTGTGTGTGTGTGTGTGTGTGTGTTGAAATACCGAATAGCTTGCGCAGCCTGGTGACACAGGCCACAAAGCCATGGAAAGGCAGGTGCAGCTCCCCAGAGCCAAACCTCTCCCACAGCAGCTGTATGACCTGGCCATCACACTGCACACCTAGCAGGAAGGAGGAAGAAGAGAGGAGAGGAGAGAATGATGAGGCAGGGATGAGAGGAAAGGGGAGAGAAATGTGTTATTATCCATTTAAGAGTGGAGTGGAAGGTAAAATGTGAGTGAGTGAATGAGTGAGTGTAAGAGGCAGAGAGTGAGAGTGTGTGTCTGTGTGTGTGTGCGCGTGTGTGTACACACCAGCAGCCTGGAGGGCCAGACTAAGCTCAAAGGGGCTCATAGTCCCTGAAGAGTCCTGATCAAACTTGAAGAAGATGGACTGAAAGAGAGAGAGAGGTCAATGAAGGATGGTTGAGTAGCAGTAGCTAAGTAATATCACTAATTATAAACCGGGTATTTTGGGTCCTGGATGATGATTGGCTGAAACAGCATTTCAACCATGTGTATATCAGACAACATACCTTGGGTATGATGCAAGAACACTTTTATGTTGCTAACCAGTTTATAGTTAATTTAGTTTAGTTGAGTTTGTTAATTCAACCATTTAAAAACACAAGGACTCATAAAACTTGAAAAAGCCATAGACGCACATAAATACAATCATGGAGGATAACACACAATGAAGTCTGGGACTTATTTCCATTGTGGTCCTCTTGAGACAAGATGGCTGGGTAAGATCCAACACAGTACGGCAGTGAAATTATCAAACAAAAACAGAGAAGAAGAACATTATCTCATCATTCCAGTTACCATGGCTAAGGCCAGTATCCAGGCACTCCCCTTTGCATCGTGGATAACAACAGCCCTCATCCGCTGTATATTGGCCAATAAACCGCACCCCCTTGGGCTTTATTGCTTAACATATTGGGTTTTGTACCTATAGCAGTCGTACCTGCAGACTGCGAAGAGAGGCCAGCACAGGCTCTGTCTGCTCTCGGGTCAGACTGCTACGCCCTCCAGTCTGACACGTGGGTTAGGGACAGCTCTCAGACACAGACAGAGGCGCTCAAAAGGAGCAGGGCCCGTATCCACAAAGCAAATCAATGCTGATCTAGGATCAGTTTAGCCTTTTAGATCACAATGAATAAGATTAAATGGACAAATCCTAGATCAGCATTCCTGCTCTTAGATGCGTTGTGGTCCTGGCAAGAAAAACAAAGCCAGTGAGATGTAAGGGGAAAGGTTGTGACAACTGGCCAAATAAAAGGATACTTCCTCTCCAAAGATGAGCTGTCTGCATGTCTCCAGTGGCAGCTGGTAGTCTTTCTCCAGAACTGAGAGAGAGGGAGAGAGGGGAGGAGTGAACAAGGCAAAGGATTGTAATGGTATATTTAAGCAATAAGGCACAAGGGGATGTGGTATACAGCCAATATTAGACGGCTACGGGCTGTTCTTATGTACGACACAACGCTGAGTGCCTGGATACAGCCCTTAGCCGTGGTATATTGGCCGTATACCGCAAACCCTCAAGGTGCCTAATTGCTATTATAAACTGGTTAGCAGTGTAATTAGAACACTAAAAATACATGTTTTGTCATACCGGTGGCATACGGTCTGATATACCACGGCTGTCAGCCAATCAGCATTCAGGGCTCGAAGCACCCAGTTTATAATAGCCATTAGGTTTCGCCTAGAGAAGTCATCTCTGTTTCCCCAAGTGTCTACCTGCTAGAGGAAACCTTGCTACTCTGCTCCCCCTACAGCCGTTTACTGGTACTGTACTGTAAGAATATTCCCCTCAAAAGAACCAACATACAAGAGTTGCACCCTTCATTACAGCAGTTTATGGAGTTCTGCAACACGGTTTGACTAAATTAACCTTATAATGACAACCTGAGTTCATGAATGATCTAACCTGAGTTAACCAGCTTCATGAACTCCTTAGCATTCAGCTTGTCATCCTGCCAAGGAGAGAGAACAGGAGGTTAAGACTGTCTAGGGGAGACATTTATCTTCTGTGGTTCAGTTAGATTTAGAGATGAGAGAATTCCTACCGGCCCCGCCACCTCATCAAAGGTCTTCTGTACTCTCTTGCGATCCTCTGGCAAGACTGGTGGCATTGACATGACCTGTGAAGGACACACACGCACAGACAGTTGGCTTGGTGAACTGGAGAGCAGGACTGCAGTAGAAGTAGACTTCAGTGAGGTTTAACTCACCATGAGGAAGCCAGTGGAGCAAGTGAAGTCTTGGGTCCTGGAATACAAGGAGGAGCACCATCAGTCTGTTACTAATTATCTTCATCATCATCATCCCCCACCACCCTCCTCTCTGTACCCCAGATTGTTGCCAGTCTTGGAGTAGACGCGGAGGAAGAATTCCGCGGGCTGGTTGGGACTGTAGGTGGAGGCCAGGATCACGTAGTTTCCTGGGTCCAGCCTCACCTCCCTCCACACAGCCCTACGGTGACAAAAGGCAAGAAGAAGAGAAGAACTTCTATTGACTGTTTTCATGAAAATGTGACATATTTGCCGTGAAGACTGGCTGCTGAGGTACAGTACCTGAAAGGCTGGTACACCCCAGAACTCCCCACAGGCTGCTTGAAAGAGAAGAAGCTCTGGTCCAGACACAGGCCCCGGAGCTACGAGAGGGGGAGCCGGGAGAAGAGAGAAGAGAAGGAAAGAGGAAGAGAGGAGAGGATAGAAGAGGGGAAGGCAGAGATAGAAAAGAGGGAGAGAAGGAGGTAGTGGTGGAGAGAGGGGGGGCAGCAGACATGGTTGGTAGATTAAAAGCCATGTCATTGTCTAACTAATGAAAATATGTAGTTTAAAAAAAAAAACTTTACAATAAAATACTCACCTTTGGAGGAACCTGCAGAAACAGGAAAGACGTCAGATTAACTGGAAATGTAGAACGTTCACATTCACAGCACATACAGGGACAACACATTCTCCCTCCCTCTCTCACCCTTTCTCTCTCACCCTGTAGATGTGGAAGGCGATGTGGAGGAAGTTGATTTTCTCCTTCTTTCTCCGGTCTTTCTGCAGTAGTTCCACCAGCACGGTGCACTGCTTTGCCTTCTCCTTCTGCTTCCCTGCCACCTTCTTCTCCCCCCGGGGTCATCTGTATATCATCATCATGCTCGGCAAGGACAAGCTGGAACTGGGGATTCTTCCAGAAGGATCCTATGAGAGAGAGAGAGAAAGAGAGAGACACAGAGAGGGAGGTGTAGAGGAGGGAATGTTGATAAGGAAGGTGGTAAATGACAACTGGATGAAATTACAAACATTCTGCTTTTGGAAACACACACACTCACGAGGGTAACTACAGCTCCCTCCTGCAGTGGAGCCCGATACCCAGGAGCCTTTGTGGGAGCTGAGGGTCCAGGCAGAGGGGGGGTCAGCAGGGGAGTCGGGGTCGGTGGATGTGTCCTCTTCCACTATGCGGTCAGGGACCACACTACACAGCTCCACTGTGTCAAACAGCTTGTTGAAGTCCTCCGCACGGATCCTGACACAGAGCGGATACACACTGTCAGAATGTGTTCGTGTGCTGTTGTTGCAAAGTAATGAAACTAGATGAGATGTTGAGTTAGAGTGAGAAGCATTTATTAAAGTGTCACTTCACAATGATTACAGTAGAGATTTTAACAACCACAATTGTGGACCACTCAAACCGTTTTGAGACACGAAAAGCAGTCATAGCCAAACATGGTACAGTATTTCATTTGGAGTCATCTATAATACGTTCAGTTATTATACATTACGTTATATATACACATGTATGCATAAACAAAAACAAAGTACAATAGATAAAAGGCGAGATTGGTCGATGTACACTGCCTTCAGAGGGTATTCACACCCTTTGACTTTTTCCACATTTTGTTGTGTTAGAGCCTGAATTTAAAATGGATTAAATGTATATTTTTTTGTCACTGGCCTAAACACAATACCCCATAATGTCAACGTGGAGTTGTGTTTTTCTAAATTTTAACAAATGAATAAATAATTAAAATCTGAAATCTCTTGAGTCGATAAGTATTCAACCCCTTTGTTATGGCAAGCCTAAATAAGTTCAGGAGTATAAATCTGCTCATCAAGTCACATAATAAGTTGCAAGGACTCACTTTGTGTGCAACAATAGTGTTTAACATGATTTTTGAATGACTACCTCATCTCTGTAACCCACACATACAATTATCTGTAAGGTCCCTCAGTCGAGCAGTGAATTTCAAACAAAGATTCAACCACAAAGACCAGGGAGGTTTTCCAACGCCTCGCAAAAACGAAGGGCAGATGTGTAAAAATGTAATATCCCTTTGGGCATGGTGAAGTTATTTATTACACTTTGGATGGTGTATCAATACACCCAGTCACTACAAAGATACAGGCGTCCTAAGTTTTTGAGGATAAAAAATAAATGGAATGGCGCTAAACACAGGCAAAATCCTAGAGGAAAACCTGGTTTAGTCTGCTTTCCATCAGACAATAACCTAAAACACAAGGCCAAATCTGCGCTGGAGTTGCTTACCAAGAAGACAGTGAATGTTCCTGAGTGGCAGAATTACAGTGTTGACTTAAATCTGCTTGAAAATCTAAGGCAAGACCTGAAAATGGTTGTCTAGCGATGACCAACAACCAACATTTCTGTATTTCATTTTCAATAAATTTGCACAAAAACAATCAAACATGTTTTCACTTTGTCATTATGGGGTACTGCATGTTGATGGTTGAGAAAAAAAAGCTATTTAATCCATTTTGAATTCAGGGTGTAACACAACAAAATGTGGAGTAAGTCAAGGGGTAAGAATACTTTCTGAATGCACTGCATGTGTATGTATGTGTTTAGGTATGTTTGTGTCTACGTGTGTTTGTAACCAGAACCTACCAGAACTCGCCGTCCTCACTGTTTTTCAGATCAATCCTTTTCTTCTCAGCAGCATCCACATCATCCCAGTCTTTACTCCTGCAATTACACACACAGGATTACACGCCTGTGTAATGACAAAATGAAACACACACACACACACAATTCCTCACTTGTCACTCCAGGGTCCAGAGTACTCCACACAGCCCCAGGGATTCCTCAGCCTCAGCAACAAGGCCTCACCAGCCGGCTTCTTCACCTGAACCACATATACACGCGCACACACATGCACACGCACACAGACAAACAATTATTTGAGCAAAATGAGAAAGTGGATTGTTTTCTGATCTTTAGCTTAGTGAAGCACAGTATGATACATACCGTGTCAGTGTCTGTGATGGCGTAGGCATGGCCCTTCACCAGTCCCTCTGCAGTCACTGTGCCTATCTCACGGTAGTTACTAGCCTGTGGAGATACACAGCACACAGAGAGCAACTCACCACAGGTGCTGCATACACAGTAAGAATCACACTTGCCATCACAGTAGCTATTGACGAAGGAGAGGTGTGAGGAAGGTATGCAGCTATGTTGGTACAGCATTCATCATAAAGTCTATGAGTCATATTTCTTCCATGGAAAGTGACAAGGGGATATCTAACTGAATGCATTTAACTGAAACGTGTTTTTCGAATTTAACCCAACCCCTCTGAATCAGAGAAGTGCGGAGGGCTGCCTTAATCGTCATCGGCGCCTGGGGAACAGTGGGTTAACTGCCTTGCCCAGGAGCAGAACGACAGATTTTTACCTTGTCAGCTCTGGGATTCGATCCAGCAACCTTTCGGTTTCTGTCCCAAAGCTCCTACCTGCCAGGCTACCTGCCGCCCCATCGGGTGTGAGTGTGTGTGTGTGCGTTCCTGCGTGCATGTATGTTCTGTACCTGTATGAAGCAGCTGAGCAGGCTGCCACGGGACAGGGCAGCAGAGAGGGCTTTCCACATGACCCTGGGGGCGCGGGAGGAGACAGGGAGGGAGTAGGCTATGCCCCCTGTAAAATCCTCCATAGCCTCTGAGATATTACCCCCCTTCAGACTTCCATATGACCCGATCAGCCTGCTCCGAGATAGAGGTAGTGGGAGCATGAGAAAGGGGTGTGTGGAGAGAAAGGGGGAGGAGAGAGAGTGGTGTGGGAGAGGAAGGACTTAGAAATGAGGGAGATACATTTTATAGATGTACATGTTCTGTCATTTAGCAGATGCTCCTACTCAAAGAGCTGTACAATAAACACATTCAAACGAGGCTGAGACCTCATAAGAGCAGTGTCAGTCACACAGCCAGACACACACGAACGCTCAAATTATGTACGACATTACACACACACACACACACGGGTGCATGGACGCACGCATACACACACACACCCCGGTTGACTGACTTGGCATAGGCTTTCTCCACCAGGGCGCTCCAGTACTCGTTACGGGTACAGGAGTAGCTGAAGAGCAGGCGACCCTCGCGTACAGGTAGCCTGTCATCCACTACCACCTCCACCCACTCACCATACTGCCAGAACTACACAGGGGGGGGGGGACATGGATGGAGAGGGAGGCATAAAGAGGGTGGACAGGGAGGGAGGGAGGAAGGATGTAAGGAGGAGGATGTAGGAAGAGACGGGGAGAGGGAGGGAGAGAGATATACATTTGATATCTTGCATAACAGTGGACAAGTACAAGCCTGCATCACTTGCCCATAAGCAAGGCTGTGTGTGTGTGTGTGTGTGTGTGTGTGTGTGTGTGTGTGTGTGTGTGTGTGTGTGTGTGTGTGTGTGTGTGTGTGTGTGTGTGTGTGTGTGTGTGTGTGTGTGTGTGTGTGTGTGTGTGTGTGTGTGTGTGTGTGTGTGTGTGTGTGTGTGTGTGTGTGTGTGTGTGTGTGTGTGTGTGTGTGTGTGTGTGTGTGTGTGTGTGTGTGTGTGTGTGTGTGTGTGTGTGTGTGTGTGTGCCCATAAGCAAGGCTGTGTGTGTGTGTGTGTGTGTGTGTGTGTGTGTGTGTGTGTGTGTGTGTGTGTGTGTGTGTGTGTGTGTGTGTGTGTGTGTGTGTGTGTGTGTGTGTGTGTGTGTGTGTGTGTGTGTGTGTGTGTGTGTGTGTGTGTGTGTGTGTGTGTGTGTGTGTGTGTGTGTGTGTGTGTGTGTGTGTCAGGGTAGTAGTTACCTACAAGTCTGTACTACACTCCCTACATAACCCCTCCAGGTCTACTCATATGTATCCCTTTTTCTCCAACCAATGCGTTAAGAAAATATGAACAATTAACAATATAGCTAAATGATCCATAGTACGACCATCTTAAAACAATTCCGTATGTAAACTTAGAACCCCCCCCCCCCAACCCCATGGGTAAAGCAATTAGAGAAAATCACTAAGGCATAACTCATGACCTCTATGAAGTTTTAATGCTTTTCGTGAGACAATGTTTTAATTATCAATCTCTTTAACCTGACACAATTGGCCCAGAGAAGAAGCCTTTGAGGCAAAAGTAAATTATTAAATGATAATGACGATAGGGGCAAGTGTGCAGAGACGAGAGCGAATGGGTTAGAGGTGTGTGCACAACGTGAGTGTGTGTGAGTGTGGGGGGGTAATTAAAGATCACCCTCATTGGTGAAGAGGTAGGGTGAGGGGGAAGGGGATCATCAACTAGATTTTGCCTCAGGATGATTTTTTGAGCGCATGGTCAGGGGGCCTGAACATTATTACAAATCATTTGTAGACTGCAAATTGACCACAATAAGCCCAAACAGATATAGTATTTGACTAAAACATAAGCATTTCAAACCTTGTTTTCAAACCTTGCTTGTGTACGATCACATTATTCATCTATTATACGTGGGAATACTTTGGAAAATATTTCCAAAATTAAAATCACTTGGAGCTGATTTGCTGTTGTTTTTATAGTAATTTATGTCCAACTATTAAAAAATATATACATAAAAAAATGTGTTCACCAGATTTGGCCCACGGCCTGCCAGTTGGGAAATCCTGATCTAGTTACACCACCCTTCTCCCATAACACACACTCTCTGTCATAACACACCCTTCTCCCATAACACACACTCTCTGTCATAACACACACTCTCTGTCATAACACACACTCTCTGTCATAACACACACTCTCTGCATAACACACACTCTCTGTCATAACACACACTCTCTGTCATAACACACACTCTCTGTCATAACACACACTCTCTGTCATAACACACACTCTCTGTCATAACACACACTCTCTGCATAACACACACTCTCTGTCATAACACACACTCTCTGTCATAACACACACTCTCTGTCATAACACACACTCTCTGTCATAACACACACTCTCTGTCATAACACACACTCTCTGTCATAACACACACTCTCTGTCATAACACACTCTCTCTGTCATAACACACACTCTCTGTCATAACACACTCTCTGTCATAACTCTCTGTCTTAAACACACACTCTCTGTCATAACACACACTCTCTGTCATAACACACTCTCTCTGTCATAACACACACTCTCTGTCATAACACACACTCTCTGTCATAACACACACTCTCTGTCATAACACACACTCTCTGTCATAACACACACTCTCTGTCATAACACACACTCTCTAACATCTCTGTCATAACACACTCTCTCTGTCATAACACACACTCTCTGTCAACACACACTAAACACACACTCTCTGTCATAACACACACTCTCTGTCATAACACACACTCTCTGTCATAACACACACACACACACACTCTCTGTCATAACACACACTCTCTGTCATAACACACTCTCTGTCATAACACACACTCTCTGTCATAACACACACTCTCTGTCATAACACACACTCTCTGTCTGTCATAACACACACTCTCTGTCATAACACACACTCTCTGTCATAACACTCTCTGTCATAACACACACTCTCTGTCATAACACACACTCTCTGTCATAACACACACTCTCTGTCATAACACACTCTCTCTGTCATAACACACACTCTCTGTCATAACACACACTCTCTGTCATAACACACACTCTCTGTCATAACACACACTCTCTGTCATAACACACTCTCTGTCATAACACACTCTCTCTGTCATAACACACACTCTCTGTCATAACACACACTCTCTGTCATAACACACTCTCTCTGTCATAACACACACACACTCTGTCATAACACACTCCTCTGTTCTTTTTTTATTTCCACCATATTGCAATCTTCAGTCCTACCTTTGCTTCTCTCGCTCTTTTACAAGACATGCTACTCTAATAAGATAGTAAGGAACATTCTCAATGCGTTCGCAAAAAGTGAGTATGCAGAACACATGTACACTGCAAGCTCATGAACCCTCCCCATGTCTTACCATGAAGTGGAAGATGCCAGCATAGGATTCTGTCAGGCTCTGATTAGGTGGTACCACTTTAACAAAGAGATTGGGGTGCATGGTAAGGCAGGACAGGGCAGCCAGAAGCCAACAGTCACCTATTAGAAAAAGAAAGAGACAGGTCAAAGGCAATATGCATGTTAACTAGCAGTATAGGTTTGATTTGATTTCGATTGATTCTACATGTATATTTCATTTCAAATCATTTCCTGGGGCTTGTGGGAGATATGCCACTGCAGCGTTCCCACACTCACACTTTCTCCCTCACAAACACACCCACATGCACACACACACACACAAACATGCCTGTACACACACAGACCCATTCCTCTCTAACCGTAAACAGCTGCTCTGTGTATTCAAGTAGAGGAAAGAAAGAGGTGTTGATGATTGACGCACGTATGCACACACACACACACACACACACACACACACACACACACACACACACACACACACACACACACACACACACACACACACACACACACACACACACACACACACACACACACACACACACACACACACACACACACACACACACACACACACAAGGAATGCCACACTGCCATCAGATTCATCACACAAACCTTGAGGACAAAATGAACCAAGCAACAAGAAAGCAAGATGAGCATTCTCACCATTTCACACAAATCAAAAACAGACTGGGCATCACATGAAAAGCGGTCACAAAAAAATCACAGAGTTATTTTTACGGGAGAAAGAGTGTGTGATCACAGGGTCCCGACTCCCTTTAGACCCACAGATACTCCGAGGAGGTTGGGACTGGGAGACTGGGAGGTGGGAACACGAATGTCATCCCCCGATCCCCCTGCCATTGGGCAACGTGTTTGGAGCGGAGGCCCTGGGGCGATGTGGAGGGGTGACATATTCAGTGTGATTGATAGTGATCCTCCAGAATCACTGAGAACCTGAACCATACAGAGAAGAGACCCAGGATCTCTCAAGCCCATTCCCAGGAGAATAGGTTGGGAGAAGTGAGGGCAATCTGGTTATACAGGAAAAGTGTGAGTTGGAGTTAATTGTCTACGAGTTACTGAAATGATACTCCATCCTATGATGTTTCAAATACACACACACAGACTTACCCAGCTGGCCCTGGCAGATATCGGTGGTACACGTCGTGTCCTCCACAAACACAGCATTGGCACTGATCTCCTGCAGAGAGAGAGAGAGAGAGACAAGGGGCAGAGTTCAAGATGACAGTTTACCCTTACCTTTTCTCTGAACATGCTCCATCAGATCAATCTACCTTCCTCGGAACTAGACCACACCTGACAGTGAGTCAGCACAGGTGTAGCCCACAGCACAGGTGTAGCCCACATCTGTCCAAGAGCAACATCCCAATTGTACACAACTAGACCTACTCATATCCTCATCAAACTCAATGCATAAGGTCAATATAAAAGTTAGAACATAGGCTGCAGATGTCCGTAAGATAAGCATGACTATCATGAGTAAGAAACTGGACTCGTGCAATATACAGGTAGGCTATGTTTATGAGCGTGACCACATGGCTGGCTATCATGTAGACCAGTGGTCACCAACATGTCGATCGCGACTGGTCCATCGTCAAGGTATTCCTACTCAATAACCAAACATTCCTATAGAAAGGCTTCCGCGCCCTTTTTTGTTATTCCTGTTGCGCTGTTGATGGTAGATGCACTTGATTCAAAAGCCCTACGCACTGGGTAGTCAAAGTGTTCCATTTTGAAACATTTCATTTGTCTGAAAAGACATGGCCGGACAACGTCACCCTGGCGGACCGGGAGATCTGTGGCTAAATCGAGTGCGCCTCTACTGCGCTGGCCAATCAGATAGAACAAATCACCGTGCCTACAGCACTCACACCCTGGCCACCGCAACGTTTGATATTAGCCTATGTGAGATGTAATAACTTTTAAAACGATGACCAGAGAGAGACTGTCAAAGAATACAGCAAATAGCTGCTGTTCCGAGTGAGTTCACGTGTACGTGTTTATTCAGTAGTGTCAAAACGTTTTTCATGTAACACTATTTTAAAACAAAACGTGCTTCTCCCTACATTCACTGGCGCTGCAGCTGCAATGTAGCCAAATGTTTTATTATCATTTCGTCCTGTCTATTTTAATTTCAAGGAATATTTCACTTCCTCTGTTCTGGAGAACAACATGAATTTGTGCATGAGGCCGAGGCAGTGTGACTTGAGTTTCGCCATCAGGTGGAAGAAGGTGTCCCCTCTCTCTGGTCAGTCTCACCAGAGGAAAGGAAGGAGAGCAATGGGTGGTGAGATATCAGGGACTCTGCTGCTCTCACCCTCCGCTAAAGACTAATGCCGGGTTCAAAACAACTCGGAAAACGGAAATCTCCCGACTGCAGTGTATTCAAGACAATTGGGAACTCTGGGGAAAAAAATCTGACTAGGAAAAGTCGTGTTTAACCGTTTTCTAACTCGGAATTCCAAGTCGGAAAATTTAAAACTCCGACTTTCCGAGCTGAAAATCACTGATGTCATGATTTGAAAGCACCACGACCATCAGATGCAGCTAACATCACTCCAGTCAAATAAAAATGTTAATCATTTCAGTTGCTACACAAACTGAACTATTTTGTTATCAAAACTCCTCGAGTTTTAAAATATAATATGGTCAGAGGAGAACAATATTGGAAGGCCAGGCATATAGCCAATATGCTGTGATCATGTATTAGGCCTACTGCATAAACCTCATTCCTACAGAATAGTTTTTATTAGGTAAAACATTCTGTGCGGTAGACCTCGACTTGCTTTTTGACTGCGAAAGTGATCTCGACTCACTTGATGTAAACATCGATAGGACGGTAGCCTACCTTGGGTCGCAGCCACTTGACCTCCTTTTTGGGGTCTGGGTCGGTAGGCATACCGATGGAGCTCTGGTCCGGGGTGAAGGTTGGGTCAGAGAACAGTGAACCGGATTTAACGCACGCATCTAGGAGGGCTACATAGTGCTGGTCCCGAAATTGAACAGGGTTGGCAATGGAACCAGTTGCGAACCTCCGAGTCTCCATTTTCAATGGTAAAGTTGAGATCAAAATAGCAAATGTCTATGCTTATTTTGTGGGGACTTGTACAACAATCCCAGTTCTTAAATACACACACACTCATTCACCCGTATGGAGACATACGGGCGTCTCCCTTAGTCGAACCATTCCAGCAAGGCATGCAGAGCCTCCGGGAAGTTTGGAAAGGTCCCATTTATTTAACACTATCAACGTCAATTGTGATCAAATCAACATAATTTTACCCACATTCAATGCAACATACTGAAACAAAACGAACTATGCCAGACTTAGTGTGTGTGTGTGTGCCCAATTTGTAAGTCGCTCTGGATAAGAGCGTCTGCTAAATGACTTAAATGTAAATGTAAATGTGTGTGTGTGTGTGTGTGTGGGGGGGGGAACTTTATGGAACTTTCCACAACTTTCCACAAATTATACCCGCCTACACACGAGATTTTGCAGAGCGCATCGGAGTGGGATTCAATTGCATTGACTGGCACAAGCGAGTAGATTACTCTTGTGTTGAGATCATAAGCCCCACCGGTTTTGTTGCCTGTTTTGCATTTTATTTTAGCGTTAATTCGTGTCACATATCAGTTTGCAAAATAAAGCAGCGTACAAACACTGTATTTTTCTTGCTTTCTTGAGTAAGGCAGCTCCAAAATGCAGATGTGTCCGACCTGAAAATCACTGACGTCATGATTCGACCTTGTTTTTCCAAGTTCCCAGTTGTCTTGAAAGCACCATATATCCAGAGAACGACCGACTCTCACGACAAAGTTAATGTCTTAATCGAAATTAAGGATGGCCTCTTATCTTCTCATCGTTCCCTTATGCCATAGTTTGCACATCTAAATTGATATAAGCCTACTGCTTCTATAGGTATATCTCATCAGTATTTTATTTATAATTTTAGGCAATGTTGGAATGTTTTCATTGTTTTGCTGACTTTGTGTATTATAATTTGCACATGTGCTTTTCTTGACAAGGAGGAGTTACTATATAATGTTGTTGGGTCTGTAACCATGTTTACCAGTGACCATCTTTTCCCATTAAAATATTTGTTTTCAACAAAAAGTTCAGTAATAGACCCATGTAATTCCAGTTGATATTGTGAGGGTTGTTTTGTTTGCGCAATACACTCTGACGTCGGCATATTGTATATAAAAGTGAATCTTCATGACTGTATTTCCTTCCTTTTTAGATCACATAGGCCTAATAAAATACTTCAAATGCTAGGCTAACCGTTTCTCTCTCTCTCTCTCTCTCTCTCTCTCTCTCTCTCTCTCTCTCTCTCTCTCTCTCTCTCTCTCTCTCTGTGTGTATGTGGTGACTTAATCAAAGAAGAGTCAAGTTAAGGCCTCAACATCTTGCTGCATTTAACATCTATCTGAATTTCTGTCGGTGTCCATTTTGAAAGTGCTGAACAAATAGGCCTACCTCGTTGCAGCTAGTTTGCTTGCACTTGCTTGTACTTAGAGCAACGTTGTAATGATATAATAATAAACATTATGAATTTACTGAAAAGAAATGTAATCATGTTTGTGTATCCTTTTTGGCCTTTGTTGTTATTGAAGGAGAATGTAGTTCTTATCGACTTACATAAATCCACAAGGAGTCAGTAGTAACCACATTTGTTTAAGCAAGTCAGCCATATCAGCTATGTTTTTTTTAAAGGCAGTAGATGAGGCTGAATGAACTGTTATCACTGCCAGACAAGGCTCTGCTGATAGCCAGGTGTAGCAGTGGTAAGGATTCCCTCCATGGTGCTGAAGGAAAGCTCTGCTGTTGGGACAGCTGTATGTAGGCATTAACAGTTTGTGGGCACCGTTTGTCACCGTTATTGTGCAATTAATGTATTGTTTAGTGTTGTGTTGTGTAGGTATGCATCTAAAAAAAATGCAGAGTTTGCCCCACCAAGATTTACATGCTAAAATCGCCACTGGTAATAATAATCATTTTAAGGGAATAATATTGCATTTTATTTGATTAAATGGTTTCTTGCATCAAACACAATACAATAACATGTTCAGTTACCTCTTAGTCTGGAGGACAAGTGAATGAACAGGTTAACGTCAAACCCTGCACGTTTTTTCAAATGTGTAATGGATTGTCGATATTGAACACCCCGGATTGACTATTACTGTTGGCTGAATGAAATTACTATTTCCTTGTTAGAATGTTATGGCATGCATTTTCTCCATTGTTTTTGATAGTAGGCAACTGATATTCCTACACGGTTATTAAATAGCCACAAATAGCCTTCCTAGCCACAGTTAAAACTGTTACTAAAAGCAGGTAGGCTTCAGCCTCAGTGTTCACAGTAAACGCGCACCGGAAGTTGCACAGAATTTTCACAACGTTCAAGTTTTGCCGAACTGAAATTTGCTCAGTGCCCCAATTCTTTTTGAGGGAACATTGGATCTGACACTTGTTTTGTCCACACGAGGACTCGGACTCTCAAAGAGCCCTACAGTCTGTCACTGGGCCGTTCTCCATCACGCCTGATTAAATCGACGATGAGAACAGGAATGATTATGACCAGAGCTAAACAGACACAAAGAATAGCGACTCAAATCCATAGAATGGTCCCTTTTAACTCCATTATCCGCCTGCCCATTATCTCTGTATGGTCTTTGAGGCCGGGATTATACACATCCCTAATAACAAAGATCGCCGATCCGCCCTACCCATGTCGACACTCCCACGCCTTCTGCGACCCTTTTGATCCCACGAACCGCAGCCGTCTGACGAAAACGGTCGCCGCAACTATTTAAAAAAAATATATATTTTGTTTTTGTTTTTCTTGAAAAAAAATATAAATAAATAGGTAAAGGAAATGTACAATATGAACCAACATAAATGAAATAGAAATAGAAGATGACAGATCACATTTCAACATACCAGTAGGTTACATCAAATGTAATTATACAATTCTACAGCGAAAATACTATTTTTGTTACTATGTAACTTGAGGGAACTTAGGCTACACATTCATAAATTAAGACTTGAAATCTGGGCTTCTTTGAAAATGTACATTTATGAATATATACTCAGAAGTCAATTCTGCTTTTTTTTCATACTATCTTTTAGTCAGCTGGAGTCTGGGTAATTACTTGGTGCCAGGAGCTGACTTTGAACTGTAGCTTATTATTTATCGATCATTTACATAATTATCTGTGGTCAGGCACGGGCTGCGTGTGTTCTCTCGTTCTCCCTCTCACTCTCTCTTTCTCTCACTCTCTCTTCACTCTCACTCACTCACTCACTCACTCTTTCACTCACTCACTCACTCACTCACTCACTCACTCACTCACTCACTCACTCACTCACTCACTCACTCACTCACTCACTCACTCACTCACTCACTCACACAGCCTGTATTTAGGCACCATAATTGGGGAGTAAGGGCTCGTGGTAATGGCTGGAGCAGAATGAGTCGAATGGTATCAAACACATGGTTTGTGTTCGATGCCAAACACAAGGTTTGTGTTCGATGCCAAACACATGGTTTGTGTTCGATGCCAAACACAAGGTTTGTGTTCGATGCCAAACACATGGTTTGTGTTCGATGCCAAACACATGGTTTGGTTTGTGTTCGATGCCAAACACAAGGTTTGTGTTCGATGCCAAACACAAGGTTTGTGTTCGATGCCAAACACAAGGTTTGTGTTCGATGCCAAACACAAGGTTTGTGTTCGATGCCAAACACATGGTTTGTGTTCGATGCCAAACACAAGGTTTGTGTTCGATGCCATTCCATTGTCTCCGTTTTAGCCATTATTATGAGTCCGTCCTCGTCTCAACACCCTCCACTGATAAACCCTGAATTGCTGATGTTATATTTTGGCCAATAGGCAGCCATTTTGGTAGCAGTCCTCCATAGGAATAAATGGAATTCAAAAGTACATGTTCCTCTTTGTTGTTGTGGGGACAGTAACGTTATTACTCTCTAAAAAAATACTCTAAGGAATAGGTTTTTATAAGCAAATATATATTTTTATGTTCAGTTCACATATCCTAATATAAGTTAGAAGTAGGCTAAGCATTAAGGTGTCAGTAATAAAAACGAATAGATAGTAGACCTTAATGCATTTCTATAGATTCCCAAATCTTTTTTTACTTTGGGAGGAGTACCAAAATGGCTGTGTGGTGGCTTTAATACTTCGCCCCCTGTCAGTCATCCAACGTTTATAGGCCTACACATCATTGGCTAAAACCAGAGAGTAAGAGGCAAGCGAGAGGTGAAGCGAGAGGGTTTACTCGGCCCAAAAATCTGTCCACGAAAATAAGACCACGAAGTTTGGGCATTTTTTTATGTAGGTCAATGAGAGTGTCAAACTCAACCAAAAACGTAATAGCTAATTTTCTACATGAGGCTTATTCGATCTAATTTAAGTTGTGTAATGGTTCGGTTGTTAGGAATGCACTGATACAATTGGAGGCATGCTGCATTTTGTCAACTTTGAAAAATACTACTTTATATCGGAGTTGTGCCTGTTGTTCACATGCGTATCTGCCCTCTCATTGCTAGAATGGTGCCACCTGATCTCGCCTCCTCTCGCCTGTCTTCCGTCTTTGAGGACATGCATTTCCTTTGTTGGAGTGGTCACTGACTATGTTTTCAATATAATAGATAATCTTTGATAAAACTGTCCTCACAATCAGACCAGTCAAATCAAATCAACTTGCATTAGTCACATGCGCCGAATACAACTTAAAGTGAAATGTTTACTTACGAGTCCCTAAAAATATGAATAAGAATAAGAAATAAAAGTAACAAGAAATTAAAGAGTAGCGAGACTATATACAGGTTAAGGGGGGGTGGCGCTCCAGTACAGCTTGCCGTGCGGTAGCAGAGAGAACAGTCTATGACCAGGGCGGCTGGAGTCTTTGACAATTTTTAGAGCATACCTCTGACACCGCCTGGTATAGAGGTCCTGGATGGCAGGAAGCCTGGCCCAGTGATGTACTGGGCCATACGCAGTACCCTCTGTAGCGACCTTGCGGTCGGAGGCCGAGCAGTTACCATACCAGGCAGTGATGCAACCAGTCAGGATGATCTCAATGGTGCAGCTGTATAACCTTTTGAGGATCTGAGGACCCATGCCAAATCTTTTCAGTCTCCTGAGGGGGAATAGGTTTTGTCATGCCCTCTTCACGACTGTCCTGGTGTGCTTGGACCATGTTAGTTTGTTGGTGATTTGAACACCAAGGACCTTGAAGCTCTCAACCTGCTCCACTACAGCCCCGTCGATGAGAATGGGGGCGCGCTCGGGCCTCTTTTTCCTGTAGTTCACAATCATCTCCTTTGTCTTGATCACCTTGAGGGAGAGGTTGTTGTACTGGCACCACACGGCGAGGTCTCTGACCTCCTCCCTATAGACTGTCTCGTCGTTGTCGGTGATCAGGCCTACCACATGTGGGGTCTCCTGATGTGAGCGCCTTTCTCGCACTACCAGACTGCAATCGATAGTTGTCTACTACATTTCGTCACTAGAGGGCAGTCTGTCTCCACTAGATGGGCGAGAGGGAACTGGAGTTGGGGCCTATATAATTTCGCAGCACTAAGAGACAATAAAGCAAGAAAAGTTATGTAATCCGCAAATGTTACTAACTAGGCCAAAGCTATTTCTTCTTTCCTTCTATGACTATAGCCTATGTTCATCTAGGCTTACATGCATGAACTGATCATGTAGCCTAGGCCCATTGACCCTAAGTAGCCTAGCCTATTCAGTTCCATAACACTGTCATGGGTAATCCGCAGGTTAATTATTCATATATAAGTTTACATTTACATTTAAGTCATTTAGCAGACGCTCTTATCCAGAGCGACATACAAATTGGTGCATTCACCTTATGACATCCAGTGGAACAGTCACTTTACAAAATATAAGTGACGGACTAGGCTCAATTGCCCTTACAAGGTTGATGCCCGTTGTGCAAGGTTCCATGAGGAATCGGTCTTGGGGATCCCAAAAAACATTTGTTTTTTTGCCCTAGTACTACACTGCTGATACAAATAGTCAGTTAGTTCATTATTTGAATCAGCTAGTAGCTGGGGTCCCCAGGACTGAGGTTGGGAAGCCCGGTGTTAGGATTAGACCAATGTTCCCTCTAAACTGCGTGCAAAGGGAGAATACAAGAGAGAGAAAATGGCCGAAGCAGATTTTCTGTTTGAATCAGATGGCGTGTTGAGTGGAGATGAGAGGGAGAATAACTGTATTCCAGTGGCAAATGCAAAAGGAAATAAGATAAGTAAAGTGGTAGTGGAATCTAGTAAATTCCAGCCTAGTTCTGATTTTTGGAGTAAGGGTTTTGGATCGTTGTTGTTACTTTGTATTGGATAACACCACAATCATTTGGGCTTGCTTGCGCTCATAAAACGTCTTCAATGTAGGGCTCATAACATGTATTTAATGTTAAGCTCATCGGGCTCCGGTCACATCAGACTTTCATTTTGATGCCGAACAAAGCTCTACTCAAAACCATACATGTTAATATTCTTTATACGCTTTAGAATTACACTTCCGGTTTGAGCAGGATATACCGGATTACCCGGGAGAAAAGTGATTATTCTCAGATGGAACATTTGTAATACCGGGAAAATATTATACCCTAGTCTGTAGTATATTCTTTAGATGTTTGGGGCTGCTGGTGAACCATGATGTGCAGGCATAATCAAAGTGACGCTGAAATAGCGCACTTGCCAGAGACTTTTGTATGTCTATAGGTTTCCATCCAATTGGCAACAGATTTTCATGCAAATATTCTAACATCTGCCTAAAAACAATATGAACATTTCAAGGTTTCCTTTCCGAAAATTTGGCGCGGGGCAACGAGACCGGGCAGATTTAAATGTAGCATACATTTGAGAAATTTACCTGACATCCATATGCATTCAAATCCGACTTGGCGCAGTCAGCACGATAAAAAACTAGGGATATTGGCCAAATTATCCACATTTACGTGTCTTTAAAAACAGCCTATAACAAATTACAAAAACACGATTGCTTGTGTTTTGATATGTAGCATATGCAAAACTTTATAGATTTTTATTTTTTCCTTTTTAGGCTACTTTCCTTAAGCAATGATTGTCCACCTCACGGTTCAGCTGTTGGAAATTTGAACACTAAATGCATCAGGGCATTGCATACATAGGCCTATAGGCTTAGGATATATATATATATATATATATATATATATATATATATATATATATATATATATATATATATATATATATATATAAATATGGCCTTTATAAAGAATAAAAAGTTTAGGATTAGCCCCAGAGAGAGAGAGATAAGAGATATGCCCGCGGCATGCTAAGTCACCGACATGCTTGTATTTATGTTAGATGGTTACTGTGTCTGCTATACAGATATAGATGTACAGAAAGATGCTAATTCGTACATTTTTTTATCAGAATATTTTGTATTAAGATAAGCATAATATTGTTAGATTATAGGAGTAACTCTGGTAGGCCTGAAACATTCTTCCTCACCTTAAATTGAGAATCAGTCTGTCGGAATCAGTTTTACACTAAATACGGAGTACACAATTAAAAATACAAATCTAATTTCATTTAGCCAATGAAAACGTCTCAACAGAATTAAACAAAACAGGTTTCACATGTTTAAAGAACTGGTTTCGATTAATAAATAGACTTATAATAATAACAATGATATACAATAATAATAATAATAATAAAACAAATGATTATAAATCAATTTTACTTCCAAAATTGTATCCTACCTGAATGGGGAGTTGTGTAGCAGCCTGCATTCTTTTCATCTTAGTCCACTACAATATTACAATTGATATTAAATTGCCCTTGTAAGCTTTTCACTATAAGCATACTGTTTTTCCTCTTTCCATGGCTCCTCTGTTGTTCTCTCTCTCCTCAGCAGCAGGCGCAAGACGTGAGAGAATGGTACTGGAGCGAGAATTCAAGGTGTAGGCTGTGATAGACAGCCACTACAATTCGGCCTGCTACAATTGTATTTATCTGCTTTAAAAACAAATCTGCCAAATGCTGACAATTACCAGCCAAGGGAAAGCCTGGAGCATTTTCCCACTAGAGTTGTGTTTCCATCAAATTTACTTGTTGCAGATACTCTACTCACATTAAAAGGTTGGAAGGAAACCCAGTTAATGTCAAGCCATTTTGAGGATGCTGGAATTGTATCTTGGATGAATGAATGTGCGCATGGCTACAGGATCATTTTGAAGTAGCCTAATCAGATTAAAACATTGTGACTGGTAGTGTTTATGCCACATATACATTTAGAAAGATGCATTATAAATATTTTCGGCTATATTTAAGCTTTAGGTTCTAGGTGCGTGGGGAACAGCCGAGGGAGAGGAGGCTGTGCGTGTTAAGCTTTTCTGAGGAACTGGGCCTGCCGGGAGCATATGTGGCCACATGCATTATTATAGGACGAGTTGGGAGAATGATGATCTGCAACAGACAGTAGTAAACATACAGCCGGACTGGTCTGCTACTTTGCCTTTCCTAGGTCTTATATATAAACTGTCGAGAGTAGACCCACCACTGATCCAAATCTAATGAAGCATTCAAATCACAGGGCTTTTGTCGCAGATTTTTATTGCAGCCTAGAGTAGGCTAGAATGCTGTACTCACATGAAAACAATAATGCAATTATTAATTGCATTGTGGTGTTGTGGGCTAGTCTAGGTAGGATAATTGTATTGTCCCTTAACAAGATCAATAGGGGAGATTGTTGAGCTGTGTGTGTCTCATGTCTTCACTGTTCTTTCATGTGCAAGGATGCACCTGGCCTTTCCTCTGCCTATCAGCTATTCCTATTTGTTCTTGTCAATTCATTTTTTTTAAATGATTGGTAGATCTGGACAAACAATCCACCTACCACTACTGTCACTTTGAATGGTGGATAGAGGGCATGATAAACCATTAGACTGATAGACTATACTGACCTGTGGTATAGTAAAAGTTAGCACGTGGAAAAGGGTAGTGTGGTGTATAAGGCTCCCAAAACACCTTGATATAGGGGAGGTGCGTGCAAGCAGATGAGGAAATGTGTCTAGGATGTAAGAAATTATATATAGTCAAACCTGCAAGAGCCAATGTAAACCAGGAAAACAACGTAGTACCCTCCCCTGTGCCCAATAAATAACTACACATCCTTCCCCAAAGCAAAAATAAAAGTTTGACAACCCTCCCCTATTTTGGACCATCCCTCCCCCCAGTAAATTGTGATATGTCCCTTATTTCTCCTTGGCTGTTCCATCTATGCCCCCTCCACTCAACCTACACTGCCTTTCCAGCTCAAACTGACTCAACTTCATCCCAAGATGACGACTTTCAATCTCCATCATTAAAATGTTTTGTTTGCTCTTTTACGTTTTATGTGCCTTGAAAAGCGTTGTATGTCAAATGTATGTATTTCTTTTGCCCAAGGTAAAATTATAAACAGACTTATTTGAAAAATATATAACAAGATCATCCCAGAATTTGGATATTAAAGGTGATTCAGATTCATTACCACAAAAAAAATGTGATTCTTGTCCACATCTGTGAACTGTAAAGGCATATATTGGATATATTATGTAGTGCCTTCAAATGTACTTCTCTAGCCTTATCTCAGGAATCAAGGTAATACCCAGATGCAGACACGTCGGATTGACAATGGTTTAATATTCCAACAGGGGCAGGCAATAGACAGGTCAAGGCAGGCAGGGGTCAGGAATCCAGAGGTGGGGCAAAGGTACAAATCAGCAGGCAGAGTCAGGGGCAGGCAGACTGCTCAGGCAGGCGGGCTCAGAGTCAGGATAGACAAGGGTCAAAACCAGGAGGGTGAGAAAAAGAGAGACTGGGAAAAGCAGGAGCTGAGAACAAAAACGTTGGTTGACTTGATGAACAAGACAAACTGGCAACGAAAATACAGAGAACACAGGTATAAATACACAGGGGATAATGGGGAAGATGGGCGACACCTGGAGGGGGGTGGAGACAATCACAAAAGGACAGGTGAAACAGATCAGGGTGTGACCTTATTTGGTATACAAAACCTGTAAGGCGTTCACCATGCTTTTTTTCAAATGTATGTTGTCAATTACTGAATACGAATAAAACTTTCCTCTTGGTGTCGCCGCCACTAGTATTGTGTCAACTGCACAAATAAAAAATAAAAAAATAAAAAATAATTGCGTAAATATAATCAAGAATTAGAACAATGACTGTCTGTTCCTTGATAGAAATGAATGAACTATATCGCCAGTCTGGCTAGAAGGCTTATCTTCACAAGCATGTCCTTGGCTCGGTCGTATATTATCTTAACAGGGCGAGACAATTTGAGAACCATACAGCCTTTGTACTAGAACGGAGATGGTACGGGTTGGTACTGGAACTAATGACCTCATTTTAAGTTTATAACCTGTGGTCAAATGTGTAAGGACCAGTACTCTCATGAATAAAAGCTGCTGTTTGACTTTAAGACTGGGCTCTGTCCATTTTTATAAAATAAGGGTCATACAAATCCTTATGAATTGACAGAGTGTTTAATTTTAATTGGGTGTTAAAACATAGAGGAATATAATTCCTGCAACATAGAGTATGTTATTTCTTGGGGGACTGAGATCTAAATACCCAGCGGCACTTTCTACTCCATCCATTCCA
Source organism: Oncorhynchus gorbuscha (assembly GCF_021184085.1). Lineage (NCBI taxonomy): Eukaryota > Metazoa > Chordata > Actinopteri > Salmoniformes > Salmonidae > Oncorhynchus > Oncorhynchus gorbuscha. Next base: position 50,054,243 of record NC_060185.1, read on the forward strand.
TTGGCCACAACGGAATACACTGTGTACATGTATGAGTTACATATGGGCTTATACGTAAAAAAAATCAAATGATTCTATGTGCCGAGGTAAAAGTGGGGTTGGGAATATTCAGTAGGGTCTGTAGTTAATAGTAAGCTAACTCTATATCTTACATTTAGCTATCTAAATTGTGTGCTGCCTTAAATTATGCAATGCAAAGTAGTATGAATTGGCTATAGATTGCAGTGCAAAGTATTTGCTGTGGATTGTAGTGACTAAAAGCAACAAAACATTTGCCTGGCCATCCATGCATGTGACAACCCAGGGAACATAGTCCATCTCAACTATTCTTGTGACCCACCCATACTGCAAGGTAGCTAGTTAGCTAAGTAAAGATGACTTAAACTACCACTTTTTGAGGGGGTTGTTGTGTGATATTGTCTTACTTAACATTTGAATAATATATACCAGTCCTACACAAGGCTGCACAACTGTCAAGACAACAGTTTAAGGCTATAGCCTTTGACCTCCATAACTCTGGTGTGTGCTATTTGTGCCATTACTACAATTTGAATTGTGACATTGTGATTGCATAGCCCTTCGCTTGTTATCACTCTTGTCTAACACATCATTCCTGCTCTCTGTTACCGAAACCAATTTACACTATTCACCATCATTCTCTGCGTGTCTCGCTATAAAGTTAGCGAGTGTGTTGATCTCTCTGTGAGGTTGCCTAATTCCTTCTGACTGAGGAAGGGTCAGTGTGCTGTATATACCTACTTGGTGTACAGATATACCCACTTTTTGTACAGTTACTTGCCCCATTCTCTTCTCCTCTCCCGGTTTACCTACAGAGTGGGTCTGCAGCGCCAGACAGCAGATACCGCCAGGGCTCCTTTCTCAAGGTCCAGATTTGTCTGCCTAGATCTACCCAACATCAGACATCCATCAAGATGCATCCTACTCCTAAATCTCATCTACCATAACATTCTAGTTAAGTATTTTCTCAGTAGATCTTCCCTAATCACATTTCTCCTCCCTCCTTAATATCTCTCCTCTCTCTCCAGATGACATCCTGCGACTAGTGAGGTCTGGCCGCCTGACAACCTGCCCGCTCGACCCCCTCCCCTTCTCCAGACCATCTTTGGAGACCTTCTCCCATTCCTCACCAACTCATCCCTGACCACTGGCTGCGTCCCCTCTGACTTCAAAATGGCAGAGTTGCTCCCCTCCTCAAGAAACCAACACTCGACTCATCTGATGTCAAAAACTATAGACCTGTATCCCTTTCTTTTGAAAACACTTGAGCATGCGTCTCTGATCAACTCTCTTGTTATCTCTCTCAGAACGATCTTCTTACCCAAGCTTCAAGGCAAGTCACTCAACCGGGACTGCTCTTCGCTGTGTCACGGAGGCTCTCTGCACTGCCAAAGCTGACTCTTTCCTCTGTTCTCCTCCTCCCAGGTCTATTCACTGCCTTCGACACCGTGAAACATCAGATCCTCCTCTCCACCCTCAGGACTGGGTGTCTCAGGCTCCTACCTGGCAGGCCGCTCCTACCAGGTGATGTGGAGAGGATCTATGTCTGCACCACGTACTCTCACTACTGGTGTCCTCCAGGGCTCGGTTCTAGGCCCTCTCTTATTCTCTCTACACCAAGTCACTCGGCTCCGTCATATCCTCACATTGCTATGCGGATGACACTCAACTACTTTTCCCCTTCCCCACTTCTGACACCCTAGGTGGCGATATGCATCTCTGCGTGCCTGGCAGATATCTCAGCTTGGATGTCGGCCCACCACCTCAAACTCAACCTCGACAAGACGGAGCTGCTCTTCCTCCCGGGGAAGGCCTGACAGTTCAACCTCTCCATCACGGTTGAAAACTCCACAGTGTTGCCCTTCCAGGGTGCAAAGAACCTTGGCGTGACCTTGGACAACACCCTGTCGTCCTCTGCAAACATCAAAGCAGTGACCCCCTCCTGCAGGTTCATGCTCTACAACATCCGTAGAGTACAACCCCACCTCACACAGGAAGCGGTGCAGGTCCTAATTCAGGCACTTGTCCTCTCCCGTCTGGACTACTGCAACTCGCTTTTGACTTGACTCTCATGTCATCCTGCTCCTCCGCACACTCCACTTCCTGCCAGCCGAAGCTCACATCCACTACAAGACCATAGTGCATACCCACGGAACAGCAAGAGGAACTGACCATTACTACCTCCAGGCTATGTTGAAACTCTATACCCCCCCAACCTGAGCACTCCGTTCTGCCACCTCAGGTCTCTTGGCCCTCCCCGCTCAGCCCAGTCTAAGCTCTTCTCTGTCCTGGCACCCCAATGGTGGAACCAGCGTCCCTGCCCATCTTAAGAAAACATCTGAAACCCTACATCTTCAAACAGTATCTTAAATAATCCTCCTCCTCACCTCGATGCTCCCGCCCCCAAATAAACCAAAAAATGTAACCAGCACTTGCACTTAACCACCCCCATAATAAAGAGATGCTCTGCTTTTTTGACACCACACTCCAAAAAAACAGGTTTTGCAGGTTCTAGTTTGGTCTAATCTTGATTATTGTCCAGTTGTGTGGTCCAGTGCGGCAAGAATAGACCCTGTTAAACTGCAGCTGAACCAAAACATAGTGGCACATTTTGCTCTTAATTGTAATCAGAGGGCTGATATAAATACTATGGATGCCAGTCTCTCTTGGCTGAGAGTTGAGGAGAGACTGACTGCATCACATTCTTTTTATAAGGAACATTAATGTGTTGAAAATCCCAAATTGTTTGCATAGTCAATTTACACACAGCTCTGACACACACATTTATCCCACCGGACATGCCACCAGGGGTCTTGTCATAGTCCCCAAATCCAGAACAAAGTCAAGAAAACGTACAGTATTATATAGAGCCTTTATTGCATGGAACTACCTTCCGTCTCCTATGGCTCAAATAAACAGCAAACCTGGTTTTAAAAAACAGATAAAGCAACACCTCGCGGCAAAACGCCTCTCCTCTATTTGACCTAGATAGTTCGTGTGTACACATTGTAGGCTACGTGTGCCTTTAAAAAAAAATGCATGTAGTTCTTTCCTCGAGCTGTTTTTGTCTAACGACGTTCTGTATTATGTCATTCTGTATTATGTCATTCTGTATTATGTTTCATGTTCTGTGTGGAACCCAGGAAGAGTAGCTGCTGCTTTTGCAACACCTAATGGGGGTCCTAATAAATACCAAATACCCCCCCCCCCCCAATTCTTCTAAGTAATTAAGGAAGAATGTACTCTGATATGTGGTTGTCCCACCTAGCTACCTTAAGATGGATGCACTAACTGTAAGTCGCTCCGGATGGATGAGCGCGTCGGCTAAATGACTCAAATGTCAAATGTAAATGGGTGCTGCAGAACAAAGCTCACTGATCAGATACGTTCTTGCTGAGGCAAAGGAAGGTGCGGTCCTCGCCGAGGACCACGTACGTTGCATTGATCCAATGTCCAATAGAACGTGGAGGTACAGTGTAGAGGCAGCCAGGACGTCACTGAAAAGGCTTGACGTCTGGCAGACGCTGCAAAAGAAATGTTGGGTTAACTGACAGGGACATGGGTTGGTCTTACCCCACGAAAGGGGTTGTTGCAGGCATGTTGGGAAGATGAACATATTTCTTGGTTTACAGTATAATTTATGTTTTATTTTTTTACTTGTCATTGTTCACGTTTATGGGGTCACACTTTGCTCACCTTTAATATCACTTTTGTTTTATCCTTCTGCTGGACACCAGACTTGTTGAATTATTGACGAGACATCCTGCTTCTTCCAACATGTTGCAAGCCAGACCTCCGCAGAAGACCTCATCCCTCGCTTTCATTTGACTTTAGGCCCAAGGTTGTGATGAGAGAATAGTTGAGAACACGTATGACTATTGGAGGCATTGGCTTCTAAATTGGATGGTCAGTATTGAGAACTCATAAATCTGTCTTCTATTTAACGAGCAATGTAAAACTGAGATTAAGAGAATGTTTCCCCGGATCCAGATTCTGGGCTAAATAGCCATGATTTACAGTATAATTGAGATAGAGAATGCTTTATTCCAGGATTTACACATAATCTGTGTTTGGGAAAACGGTCCTTAGAGGACATGAATATATTACAATCTGTTTGATAGATGTAATTCATAGCGTAATTCATGATCATTATGTTTAGGAAAAGCCCATTTTAGCCTCTCAATTTAACCCAAGTCAAATTATCTGTGTTCTTGTGCCCTCTTCAGTATAGTCTATAGTAGTCTATAGTCTATAGTCTTTGACCCTCAGGAAGCGTCTCCTCTTCGTGTCTGGCCTAGAGGACATCCCTACACTGGGCTTCCCCACACAGCCTAACTTGGAGTTCCCACATGTCCACTGGGAGAGACGGGTAGTTTCCCATGCTGTACCAGAGGTCAACACCTGCACTATGGTCCTCTGTCTGCCGACCAACGCCTCTTATACGCATTTAAGGAGTTTATTACATCTTGCATACTCGAAACACTAAGGTTGACTTGGAGAAAAACTCACTGGAGAATCACGTACAAGTAAATACAAGGTGGCAATATACCTGGATCTGGTCTATGACTGTTGTTTTCTTGTTGTTGACAAGCATGTTGTTATCCTATGGTCAGTACTGTAGCTATATGAGCCATGTTTTAATTACCCCTGAGTGGGCTAACACTATTAGCGCAATGCGTAGGATGTATTTGTTTCACGCCAGCAACCCAGGTTCAATTTCCTGTCTGTAGCCTACATAGATTGTGCAGGGAGAACACGTTCACTTGAAATGCCCGAGACGTGCGCAGATGTTTTCCGCTTGGACTGGCTTGACATGTCATACCTGATCTACATATATATTTACTCCTCTGATACAGATACTTCCCTCTCTTTTGAGCTTTGTCTCTGTCCATAATAGTCTCACAAAAGACTAACGGCCTGTCTCATCCCTGGTTTGGGGATGAGACATAATGTTAACTTTCACTGCTATGCGGATGACACACAGCTGTACATTTCAATGAAACATGGTGAAGCCCCAAAATTGCCCTCGCTAGAAGCATGTGTTTCAGACATAAGGAAGTGGATGGCTGCAAACTTTCTACAATTAAACTCAGACAAAACAGAGATGCTTGTTCTAGGTCCCAAGAAACAAAGAGATCTTCTGTTGAATCTGACAATTAATCTTAATGGTTGTACAGTCGTCTCAAATAAAACTGTGAAGGACCTCGGCGTTACTCTGGACCCTGATCTCTCTTTTGAAGAACATATCAAAACCATTTCAAGGACAGCTTTTTTCCATCTACGTAATATTGCAAAAATCAGAAACTTTCTGTCCAAAAATGATGCAGAAAAATTAATCCATGCTTTTGTCACTTCTAGGTTAGACTACTGCAATGCTCTACTTTCCGGCTACCCGGATAAAGCACTAAATAAACTTCAGTTAGTGCTAAATACGGCTGCTAGAATCCTGACTAGAACCAAAAAAAATTATCATATTACTCCAGTGCTAGCCTCTCTACACTGGCTTCCCGTCAAAGCAAGGGCTGATTATAAGGTTTTACAGGTAACCAACAAAGCATTACATGGACTTGCTCCTACCTATCTCTCTGATTTGGTCCTGCCATACATACCTACACGTACGCTACGGTCACAAGACGCAGGCCTCCTAATTGTCCCTAGAATTTCTAAGCAAACAGCTGGAGGCAGGGCTTTCTCCTATAGAGCTCCATTTTTATGGAACGGTCTGCCTACCCATGTCAGAGACGCAAACTCGGTCTCAACCTTTAAGTCTTTACTGAAGACTCATCTCTTCAGTGGGTCATATGATTGAGTGTAGTCTGGCCCAGGAGTGGGAAGGTGAACGGAAAGGCTCTGGAGCAACGAACCGCCCTTGCTGTCTCTGCCTGGCCGGTTCCCCTCTTTCCACTGGGATTCTCTGCCTCTAACCCTATTACAGGGGCTGAGTCACTGGCTTACTGGGGTTCTCTCATGCCGTCCCTGCAGGGGGTGCGTCACCTGAGTGGGTTGATTCACTGTTGTGGTCATCCTGTATGGGTTGGTTCCCCCCCCCCTTGGGCTGTGCCGTGGCGGAGATCTTTGTGGGCTATACTCAGCCTTGTCTCAGGATGGTAAGTTGGTGGTTGAAGATATCCCTCTAGTGGTGTGGGGGCTGTGCTTTGGCAAAGTGGGTGGGGTTATATCCTTCCTGTTTGGCCCTGTCCGGGGGTGTCCTCGGATGGGGCCACAGTGTCTCCTGTCCCCTCCTGTCTCAGCCTCCAGTATTTATGCTGCAGTAGTTTGTGTCGGGGGGCTAGGGTCAGTTTGTTATATCTGGAGTACTTCTCCTGTCCTATTCGGTGTCCTGTGTGAATCTAAGTGTGCGTTCTCTAATTCTCTCCTTTCTTTCTCTCTCTTGGAGGACCTGAGCCCTAGGACCATGCCCCAGGACTACCTGACATGATGACTCCTTGCTGTCCCCAGTCCACCTGGCCATGCTGCTGCTCCAGTTTCAACTGTTCTGCCTTACTATTATTCGACCATGCTGGTCATTTATGAACATTTGAACATCTTGGCCATGTTCTGTTATAATCTCCACCCGGCACAGTCAGAAGAGGACGGGCCACCCCACATATGCTCTCTCTAATTCTCTCTTTCTTTCTCTCTCTCGGAGGACCTGAGCCCTAGGACCGTGCCCCAGGACTACCTGACATGATGACTCCTTGCTGTCCCCGGTCCATCTGACTGTGCTGCTGCTCCAGTTTCAACTGTTCTGCCTTGTTATTATTCGACCATGCTGGTCATTTATGAACATTTGAACATCTTGGCCATGTTCTGTTATAATCTCCACCCGGCACAGCCAGAAGAGGAATGGCCACCCCACATAGCCTGGTTCCTCTCTAGGTTTCTTCCTAGGTTTTGGCCTTTCTAGGGAGTTTTTCCTAGCCACCGTGCTTCTACACCTGCATTGCTTGCTGTTTGGGGTTTTAGGCTGGGTTTCTGTACAGCACTTTGAGATATCAGCTGATGTACGAAGGGCTATATAAATACATTTGATTTGATTTGGTTTGCAACTCTGCCTCCGTGATCCTCTTTAGCCAACCGAAAATCAACTAAACAAGCTGGATGTTAAAAGACAACACAAACAAAGATTAAGTGTTGGAGAAGGAATGCAACCTCCTAGCAGAGGAATGTGATTATGGGGTCCTAAAAGGGTTCCTAAAATTCTAAATCAAATAGCTAAATAATCCATGGTGTGACCATTTTCAAACAACAGTTTAGTAAGGGGGAGGGGAAAACTGAAAGGCTTGGAACTCTCTTTCTTATTGGTCTATTAACTCATTTACCGCATGGTGGAAATGTATAAATGTCAAACACAGGAACTTCATGTTTTTGACTGCACTTGGCCCTACTGTTTCATAAGCCTGCCATCTTGTGGTAGGTTGCTGCAGCTGCAGCTACTGTCTTGTCCATTTTGGGTACTTAATCTGGGAATAGAGAGAGTGCACCTGATGCAATATTTATGCCAGCATCGGCAAACAAATACTTAATAATGTTGATAATGTTGATGATTATTATTATTATGCTTGGTGTGTCCCGGTCCCTCGTATCCACACACACACACACACACAGTGGTAGCAACTACACTTAGGTCCAACGCCTTGATCGCCTGGCCTACACTAACACACAGACACACTTGACACACACACACGCACACCCTTGCCCAGCTCGAAAGATAACTTCATTCCTTGTTCAAGACTAGAGTTAAACAGGGTTCCTTCCAGCAGCATGCCAACACAGTAAACAAACACCTTGTCCTCAGCCAACAAACACCCTGTCCCTGTGCTTCACTAACTACAGAGGGGAGGGAGGGAGGGAGACACTGCTGTAGCAGTGTGTTGCACAGTCAGCCTGTGGTATCTTTCTTAAATGGACGAAGTTTGGAACCACCGAGACTGGCCGCCAAACTGAGCAATTGGGGGAGAAGGGCTTTGGTCAGGGTGGTGACCAAGAACCCGATGGTCACTCTGACAGAGCTCCAGGGTGCCTCTGTGGCGATGGGAGAACCTTCCAGAAGGACAACAGTCTCTGCACCACTCCAATGTAGGAACTGTCTGAGACAAGGAGAGGTCTCAAGCATAAGGGACAATAAAGGTCATTCATACATACCTCATGAAAATGTCAGTTGTCTGGTTGAGTGGGAGATCAGTGCTCAAACCGGTCAAGTCATCCTGTGTGTTAGCTATCTCAGAGGACAGCCTACTTGATATCCGAAGGCAATGTGAGTCTCAATCATTGTAAAATAAAAGGAAATCCCTGTGACGTCTCACATTCATAATTGAAACACTTAAAATACGAAAATAATTTTAAACTGTTGTTTCACAGGTTAACACATCACACACACCCACAACCGAAATGCATTGAGGGAGATGAGATTTAGGAGTATGATGCATCTTGGAGGTTGAATGTCTGATGTTGGGTAGATCACTGGGGAGGACTCTGGATGTTGGGAAAGGAGCCCTGGAGGTATCTGCTGTCTGGCGCTGCAGAACCCCTCTTTAGATTCTGTAGAACTAGAACAGAGTAAACAGGAAGAGGGGAGGAGAACGGGGAGGCGGATAGCTGCAACAGAGAAAATTCACAGGTAACCGTAGATCAAGTGGCTATATAAAAAGGGGTAGTTTTGGTCATCTAACTAGTTATCTTGCAGTACAGATGGGTCAACGGAATGGTTGAGATGGACTATGGGCCCTGGGTTGTCATATCCATGGTTGGTCAGGCAAATGTTTTGTTGCTTCTAATCAATGCAGTCCACACCGACTGCTTGCATAATTCAAGGGAGCACACAATTAGATAGTAAGATATAGTTAGAGTTAGATTACTATTAACTAACCTGAGCTACTTCAGTAGATGTACACTTCACTTTCATAACGCACATTAACAGTGCTGTAAAAACTAGCTAGCTGGATAACCTTTCCATTGTTCATACAGTACTAGTCAAACATTTGGACACACCTACTCATTCAACGGTTAATATTGATTTTTAAAACTATGGTCTACATTTTAGAATAATAGTGAAGACATCCAAACTTTGAAATGACACATATAGAATCATGTACAGTTTAAGTCAGAAGTTTACATACACTTAGGTTGGAGTCATTAAAACTCATTTTTCAACAACTCCACATATTTCTTGTCAACAAACTATAGTTTTGGCAAGTGTAACAGTATAATTTTAAACCGTCCCCTCGCCCATACCCGGGCGCAAACCAGGGACCTTCTGCACACAACGACAACAGTCACCCTCGAAGCATCGTTACCCATCGCTCCACAAAAGCCGCGGCCCTTGCAGAGCAAGGGGAATTACTACTTCAAGGTCTCAGAGCAAGTGACGTAACCGATTGAAACGCTATTTAGCGCACACCGCTAACTAAGCTAGCCGTTTCACAAGTCGGTTAGGACATCTACTTTGTGCATGACAGAAGTCATTTTTCCAACAATTGTTTACACAGACTTCCCTTATAATTAATTCATTGTATCACAGTTCCAGTGGGTCAGAAGTTTACATACACTAAGTTGACTGTGCCTTGAACCAGCTTGGAAAATTCCAGAAAATAATGTCATGGCTTTAGAAGCTTCTGATAGGCCAATTGGCATCATTTGAGTCACTTGGAGGTGTACCTGTGGATGTATTTCAAGGCCTACCTTCAAACTCAGTGCCTCTTTGCTTGCCATCATAGGAAAATCAAAAGATATCAGCCAAGACCTCCACAAGTCTGGTTCATCCTTGGGAGCAATTTCCACGACGCCTGATGGTACCACGTTCATCTGTCCAAACAATAGTGCGCAAGTATAAATGGGACCACGCGGCCATCATACCGCTCAGGAAGGAGACGCGTTCTGTCTCTTAGAGATTAATGTACTTTGGTGAAAAAAGTACAAATCAATCCCAGAACAACAGCAAAGGGCCTTGTGAAGATGCTGGAGGAAACCGGTACAAAAGTATCTATGTCCACAGTAAAACGAGTCCTATATTAACATAACCTGAAAGGCCGCTCAGGAAGGAAGAAGCCACTCCAAAACCGCAATAAAAAGAGCCAGACTGCGGTTTGCAACTGCACATGGGGACAAAGATCGTACTATCTGGAGAAATGTCCTCTGGTCTGATGAAACAAAAATAGAACTGTTTGGCCATAAAGACCATCATTATGTTTGGAGGCAAAAGGGGGAGGCTTGCAAGCCGGAGAACATCATCCCAACCGTGAAGCACGGCGGTGGCAGCGTCATGTTGTGGGGGTGCTTTGCTGCAGGAGGGACTGGTGCAAAATAGATGGCATCATGAGGAAAGAAAATTACCCCAATTACCCCAAGCATAATTCCAAAGTTGTGGCAAAATGGCTTAAGGACAACAAAGTCAAAGTATTAGAGTGGCCATCACAAAGCCCGAGAAAGGAGGCCTACAAACCTGACTCAGTTACACCAACTCTGTCGGGAGGAATGGGTCAAAATTCAACCAACATATTGTGGGAAGCTTGTGGAAGGCTACCCTAAACATTTGACCCAATTTAAACAATTTAAAGGAAATGCTACCAAATACTAATTGAGTATATGTAAACTTCTGACCCACTGGGAATGTGATGAAAGAAATAAAAGCTGAAATAAATCATTCTGTTATTCTGACATTTCAGATTTAAAGTGTTGATCCTAACTGACCTAAAACAGGGATTTTTTATTTGGATTAAATGTCAGGAATTGTGAAAAACTGAGTTTAAATGTATTTGGCTAACCTGTATGTTCAACTCTAGTAACCCAAAAAGTGTTAAATCAAAAATATATTTATATTTGAGATTCTTCAAAGTAGCCACCCTTGCCTTGATGACAGCTTTGCACACTCTTGGCATTCTCTCAAGCAAGCTTCATGAGGAATGCTTTTCCAACAGCCTTGAAGGAGTTCCCACATATGCTGAGCACTTGTTGGCTGCTTTTCCTTCACTCTGCAGTCCAACTCATCCCAAACCATCTCAATTGTGTTGAGGTCGGGGGATTGTGGAGGCCAGGTCATCTGATGCAGCACTCCATCACTCTCCTTGGTCAAATAGCCCTTTCGCACAGACTATTGGCGACAATATGAAAAGTACACCCAAATCAAATCACATTTTATTTGTCACATGCTTCATTAACAACAGGTGTAGGCTAACAGTGAAATGATTACCGGGCACTTCCCAACAATGCAGAAAGAAAACAAACAAATACATTGAAAAAAAATAACACAGGGAATAAATACACCATTACTTGGTGCCTTCAGAAAGTATTCATACCCCTTGACTTATTCCACATTTTGTTGGGTTACAGCCCGAATTCAAAATTGATTAAATATAAACAAATCTCACCCATCTTCACATTATATCCCGTAATGACAAAGTAAAAACAAGTTTTTAGAAATTAAAAAAAATTATGATTCTTTTTTACCCCCAATTTCGTGGTATCCAATTGTTAGTTGTTACTGTCTTGTCTCATTGCTACAACACCCGTACAGGCTCGGGAGAGACGAAGGTCAAGAGTAATGCTTCCCCCGAAACACAACCCAACCAAGCCGCACTGCTGGAATCGCGCATCCAACCTGGAAGCCAGCCGCACCAATGTGTCAGAGGAAACACCGTACACCTAGCGAATTGGTTAGCACACGCTGCGCCCGGCCCGCCACAGGAGTCACTAGTGCGCAAAGAGACAAGGATATCCCTACCGGCCAAACCCTCCCTAACCCGGATGACGCTAGGCCAATTGTGCGTCGCCCCATGGACCTCCCGGTCGCAGCCAACTGCGACAGAGCCTGGGCTCGAACCCATAGTCTCTGGTGGCACAGCTAGCACTGCGATGCAACGGGGAGGCTTAGTTTTTAGACATCTTTGCAGATTTATTGAAAATTAAATACAGAAACATCCCATGAGTCAATACTTTGTAGAATTACCTTTGTCAGTGTTTACAGCTGTGAGTCTTTTTGGGTAAGTCTCTGGATTGTGCAACATTTGGCCATTATGCTTTTCAAAATTCTTCCAACTGAGTCAAATTGCTTGTTGATCATTGTTAGACAACCATTTTCAGGTCTTGCCATAGACTTTAAGTAGATTTAAATCAAAACTGTAACTCGGACACTCAGGAACATTCACCGTCTTCTTAGCAAGCAACTCCGGTGTAGATTTGTCCTTGTGTTTTAGGTTATTGTCCTGCTGAAAGGTGAATTAATCTCCCAGTGTCTGGTGGAAAGCAAACTGAACCAGGTTTTCCTCTGTTATTTTGCCTGTGTTTAGCACCATTCCATTTATTTTTTATCCTGAAATATTTAACAATCACAAGCATACCCATAACATGATGCAGCCACCACTATGCTTGAAAATAGTGGTGGTACTCAGTAATGTTTTGTATTGGATTTGTCACAAGCACAACACTCTATTCAGGACAAAAAGTTACTTGCTTTGCCACATTTTGTACACTATTACTTTAGTGCCTTGTTGCAAACAGGATGCATGTTTTGGAATATTGTTTTTCTTTACAGGCTTTCTTTTCATTTGATCAATTAGATAGTATTGTGGAGTAACTACAATGTTGGTGATCCATCCTCAGTTTTCTTCTATCACAGTCATAAAACTCTAACTGTTTTAGAGTCACCATTGGTCACATGGTGAAATCCCTGAGCGGTTTCCTTCCTCTCTGGCAACTGAGTTAGGAAGGATGCCTTTTTCTTTGTAGTGACTGGGTGTGTTGATACAATATCCAAAGTGTAATTTGTAACTTCACCATGCTCAAATGGATATTCAATCTGTTTTGAGTTTTGTTACTCTTCTACCAATAGGTGCCCTTCTTTGCGAGGCATTTGAAAACCTCCCTGGTCTTTGTGGTTTAATCTGTGGTTGAAAGTCACTGCTCAACTGAGGGACCTTACAGATAATTGTAGGTGTGGGGTACAGAGATAAGGTAGTCATGTAAAAAATAATGTTAAACACTAATAATGCCCATTGAGTGAGTCCATGCAACTTATTATGTGACTTGTTAAGCAAATGTTTACGCCTGAACTTATTTAGGCTGACTATAACAAAGATACGTATTGACTCAAGACATTTCAGATTTTCATTCATTTGTAATTTTTTAAAATAATAATCTAAAAACATAATGGACATTATTCAAAGTGTGTAGGCCAGTGACAGAACATCTAAATGTAATCCATTTTAAATTCAAGCTTTAACACAACAAAATGTGGAAAAAGTCGAGAGTACTTTTTGAAGGCACTGTACATGGGGTACAGTACCGAGTCGATGTGCAGGGGTACGGGGTAATTGAGGTCGATCTCTACATATAGGTAGTGGTAAAGTGACTAGGCAACATTATATTTAGTAAGCAGCAGCAGTGTATGTGATGAGTCAGAAGAGTTGGTGCAAAAAGAGTCAATACAGAGAGTCTGGGTAGCCATTTGCTTAACTGTTTAGCAGTCTTATGACTTGGGGGTAGAAGCTGTTCAGGGTCCTGTTCGTTCCAGACTTGGTGCATCGGTACCGCTTGGCGTGCGGTAGCAGAGAGAACAGTCTATGACTTTGGTCTTTGACAATTTCTAGGGTCTTCCTCTGACAACCCCTGGTATAGAGGTCCTGGATGGCAGGGAGCTCGGCCCCAGTGATGTGCACTGTCCTCTGTAGCGCCTTGCTGTCCGATGCCAAGAAGATGCCATACCAAGCGGTGATGCAGCCATTTAAGATGTTCTACAGCTGCACCATTGAGAGCTTTTTGAGGATCTGAGGGCCCATGCCAAATCTTTTCAGCCTCCTAAGGGGGAAGAGGCGTTGTCGTGCCTTCTTCACAACTGTGTTGGTGTGTGGACCATGTTAATTCTTTAGTGATGTGGACACAGAGGAATTTGATGCTCTCGACCCACTGCACTACACCCCCCTCAACATGCTCGGCCCTCTATTTCCTGCATTCCACGATCAGCTCCTTTGTCTTGCTGATGTTGAGGGAGAGATTGCTGCCCTGGCACCACACTGCCAGGTCTCTGACGTCATCCCTATGGGCTCATAGTTGTCGGTGATCAGGCCTACCACCGTCATGTCCTCAGCAAACTTTATGAAATGGTTGGAGTCGTGCCATGCAGAATAGGGGACTAAGTACGCAACCTTGAAGGGCCCCAGTGTTGAGGATCAGCGTGGTGGATGTGTTGTTGCCTACCCTCAACACCTGGGGACAGCCCGTCAGGACAGCCCGTCAGGAAATACCGGATCCAGTTGTAGAGGGAGGTATTCAGTCCCAGGGTCCTGAGTTTATTGAGGAGCTTGGAAGGCACAATGGTGTTGAACGCTGAGCTGTAGTCAATGAACAGCATTCTCACATAGGTGTTCCTCGTGTTCAGGTAGGAGAGTGCAGTCTGGAGTGCAATAGAGATTGCGTCATCTGTGGATCTGTTAGTGCGGTATGTGAATTGGAGTGGGTCCAGGGTGTCTGGGATAATGGTGTTGATGTGAAAGCCAGCTTAGTAGGATTTGATTTGATCTTAGTCCTGAATTGACGCTTTGCCTGTTTCATGGCTCGTCAGAGGTCGTAGTCGGATTTCTTATAAGCATCCGGGTTAGTGTCCGGCTCCTTTGAAAGTGGCAGCTCTAACCTTTAGCTCAGTGCGGATGTTGCCTGCAATCCATGGCTTCTGGTTGCTATATGTACGTACAGTTACTGTCGATGCACTTATTAATGAAGCCGGTGACTGATGTGGTTAACGCCTCAATGTTGTCGTATGAATACCGGAACATTTTCCAGTCTGTGCTAGCGAAACAGTCCTGTAGCTTAGTATTCGGCTCTTCGGAACACTTTCGCATTGAGTGCGTCACTGGTACTTCCTGTTTGAGTTCTTGCTTGTAAACAGGAACCAGGAGGATGGAGTTATGGTCAGATTTGCCAAAGGGAGAGTCTTATATGCGTTTTCAGGTGCTTAATCATACGCAAAATACAGACAGGAAATATTCAAGAATACTAACCTTTCGATGACGCCGCCACCACCACTGGAACAGGACGTCTTTGTGTCTGAAAAGCAGACATGTTTTGACACGCTCAGATGAACGGTTAACAGCGGAGTTATCCACGATCATCGCTAACACAAATCAGGGCCCACTCTCAGAGCTGGCTTAGCTAGACATCCAGATCATGGCAGTTAGACTGTGTGTCCTGGAAGAATGTATCTGGGGTCAAAGGAGCTAGCTTGTGTGTTGCTGGGGGGCTAGAATGACCCTGTGACTGGCCCTCAGGTGTTTTTAGAGCAAGAGAGAGAGAGAGAGAGAGAGAGAGAGAGAGTGTCAGGTTTATAACCAGGGTCACCAGGTGCAGAGGGCACATGTTTATGTGTTGGACGTGTTAATAGACTGCTGGTTATTGAGTGGGTGGAGGTGGCAGTGAAGGTTGTATTTTTTATTTATTTAACTAGGCAGGTCAGTTAAAAACAAATTGTTATTTACAATGACAGCCTAGGAACAGTGGGTTAACTGCCTTCTGCAGAAGCAGAATGACAGATTTTTACCTTGTCAGTGCCGGGATTTGATCTAGCAAACTGGCCCAACGCTCTAACTACTCGGCTACCTGCACCCCTTATGAATAGGTAGCTAATGGACGAATGAGACTGAAGGTGCGGGTTAGAATGTCACGTTGCTTCTATCTTTCTCTATGCTGGTCATAAGGGTGTATTGAGGTGGGTGGAAGAGGTCGAGATTCAACCAGTGGATACGAGTTTCCACCGAAATGACAGCACTCCAAAAGAGAATCCCAGCGAATATGTTCACTGTGTCAATAGCGCTAAAAATGATGACAGGCGTGATGAATAGAGTGAAAACAAAGCATTGACAAAGAGTACGAGACGTCGACCATGAACGGAGAGATGGAGACAGGGGCATCTATGACGTATGATCAGTGTATTAGGCTACAATTCACTCAAGAGAATCAGGCAGATACAGATCAGCTCAGTTAGGCTATTCATTGAAACTGTACTCTCGAGGACATGACTCAACTTGGAAAACACTACTAAACACACATCTCAATGCCGGTAATATTTGCCATTGTGGTGAACTTCAGGCTTCAGTGTAAAGGCAGTTGTGTCCATTGAAATCCTGTGGATCCTAGACCGGAGGTTTGACGTTTGCTTTATGTGATGTCCTTCAGCTGAATGGCAGATATCAACAGACCGCCTGCACAGTTCTTCTCATAATCTTGTATCATAGTGTCCCCACCTTGTCATAACTATCCCCCAAACAAGTCCGGCATGGCCACTCTCATACGGTCCTCCCCGCCATTCAATATCATTACATTACCCCTGAAGAATGGACACCATCTGAATGCATTGTTCCCCCTGCTCATTACGTGGTGTTGAAAGGCACAGACTGGATTGACGGCTGGGACCGTGTCGCCTCTCACCCATCCTCTCACACTCTCACTGGGAGAGTTAGGTGATGGAGGGGAGGGGTGGAAGGTGGGAGAGTGTAATTCCAGGGTTTAGGTTTCACGTTGTGGTCTTTGTTGGGGGGGAGGGAGGTGTAATTCGTGGGAACAAAGGGTCAGCCTAGTCATTCCCAAACGCACCTCTCCCCTTTCTCCTCACCCCTGCCCTGCCTTCTAAACTGTACCCCCCCCCTTTTCCATTCTGTTCCCCATGAACAGGGGAGGCATGGGGAGGAGGATTGGACGGCATACGTTAAGACATATAATTAAAGAGAAGTGAATTATGATGAAAGTTATCAATACGACAGTGTGTTGACCCCTTGAGATTATACTAATACTAAAGAGGCAAAGACAATATCATAAATGTATCCCATGACTACATGGCCATAAGGCAGGGGAGGTAACCATGACTGTGCTGTTAGCTCTGTAAACACTTCAATTGGTTCAGCTGGAATTATTTTGTACACACACACACACACACACACACACACACACACACACACACACACACACACACACACACACACACACACACACACACACACACAACGCTCTTAGTCTTGCACAACCGTGATGGCTTTCTGGCCTTTTCACTGCAGGTGCAATGGCAGACATATATTAAGTGTTCCACAAGTGTCAAACCAGAGGAGGCTGGTGGCAGGAGTTATAGGAGGACAGGCTCATTGTAATGGCTGGACTAAATGGAATGGAGTCAAACACATGGCTTCCACATGGCTTCCATGTGTTTGACTCCATTCCAGCCAGCCATTACAATGAGCCTGTCCTCCTATAACCCCTCTCCCTGTCCCTGTCCCAGTCCTGGCCCAACAAAAGCCTTCTCTGTAGAGCGGAGACACGGCTATTAGATCTCAAAGTCCATGCCCTGGGCTTGGCCCTGGTCAGACACACACACACACACACACACACACACACACACACACACACACGGTCAGCTGATGGATTTCCCCGCACCCTACCCTGCTGGCGGACAGCCCATCTCTGTTAAAGTTCAGAGAGGTGTGAATGGGGCAGGGTTGGTCATTGTTACTCCGGTACAGAGGCGTGGACTGGAGGTGGCTGGCAGGAATACAAAGGGCCGGTTGAGGGTGGGAAGGTATGCACTTACCATGGCTGCTACCACACTGCTTTGTATCACCTTACCTTTACGTAAACTGGGTCCTTTCAGACACCGAGTGGCGCAGGCATACCCACGTAGCGTATCTGCCCTGGCTCCGAAGGGGAGCAGTGGAGGTGGTTACCTGCCCTCTCACCCTCTTTGGGGAGAAGAGCAGACCAACTCGTCTGGGTCTGGTCCAGGAAATGGCTTTGGTTCTCTACACAATAGTAATTGATAGTGGGGCGTGTCTGTGTGCGCATCTGGTGCCCCCCCCCATCCGCCCTGCTGAAACCTCATTAAAAAGCCTTGCTGTTAATGAGCTATAGGATCATAGAGCTGCCTACTCATTAGAAGGGGCAGGGCCAAGGCTATAGGATGCTGGCGCAGTCAGCAATTACAATGCTTACCCCTTGCAAGCTCAACCCCCTGGCACCCAGCACCCCCTAGAAGCCTTCCAGCTTGCCCATCCCGTCCCAGTTCCCTGGATATGTAGCCTTCCTACCCGTACTACATAAAGTTCAACTGGCCTAAAGATTGTGTCCCGTCACCGCCTTTTTTAGGAACTCTTTCGGTTAGTGTTAGTTTGATCTGTGTGGGTCGTTTCTCTGTGGACTGACTTAAGTCATCCTGAGTTATGAATGTTTAATGTCACAGCACTGGATGAGGGGCCCCCTCTATGCTCGTTTACATCAGTCTGATGTTTCAGGAGCGGGTTTGCCATTCCTACACTGTGTGAGACTGAAATGCGAACAAGCACACAGAGAGAGAGATCGCTTTGCCTCAATTCTTTAATGAGACATTAACCATAGCTCTCCAACCTGTAGTTTCATTTGCCAACCACTAACATGGGCCCATAAATTAAAAGAATAATGACAAAATGGTGTCAAGTTTACAAAGACAGTGGTGTCGTCAGCCTCATTGTAGTCAGCACAGACAGAGAAAACCAAGAATTCTGGGAAACTGAGTTGAGTTTGAGGGATACAGCACAGTCAATTGACGATATCAGTGGCAGCGACATCTGCGAGTGCCATTCTATGCACATAACATGGGTCCCTGAACAACTATACTCCGCTCATGTCCATCACATCGTACACATTTCACCCCGTCACTAGTTTTCATACACAACGCAAATATATATATATTTTTTTTCAAAGTGTCCAAAAAAAATAAAGGGTTCCCTGCCGCCAGTGTATATAGACATCAATAATGATAACATAAGTCACAGTAGTCACAAAATAGTTGGTGACACTTCACTCAAACCATGTTCTCAGCCATTATAGCTAAAAGGTTAGCCACAGTTATCTAGCCTTCCGCTGCGAGCAGCGCTGTCATGGGCATAGGCTCCGTTTCCAAGCAAATAAAACAGCTGGTCACGTTTTCGGTTGTAGTTAGCGAGGCATTTGACCGACAGTTCAAGTCAAGTGTTACCAAACAACTTCTCTGCAGACACACACACACACACACACACACACACACACACACACACACACAAAACTCTCCCACCCATCAACAAACCATTTACTATAGCTCTCCAACCTGTAGTTTCATTTGCCAACCACTAACATGGGCCCATAAATTAAAAAGGACAAATTCAAACCATTTCAAAATGGCAGTAAAACATGCATATGCGCAAACTTCAAGGGGTTTCCCGCGTTTTATGAGCGTAAACAAAAAAGATCATCCAATTATGAAGCACAAAAGGAAATAAATCCACACCCGTTTCATTTGAAGTCAAAGTGGCAGTTTCTTTATGCTTAGCAGCTAAGCTCGGAAAACAATCAGCAGATGAGACGTATACACATTGGATGAGCCAGCCATACACACAGAGGAAGAACAGAACTTAGCTGGGCCTCGCGAGCCTTGTAAACTTTACATTAAGTGGCAAGTGTTGTGTCAAAAGCTAAATCTAAAAAGGATACCGAGAAACCTGCTTGGGTTCGTTTCCCCCTTTGACCCCATCTCTGTCCAAACAACTAGTCTGTGGACGAATTAGAGTGTGACAACCACCCTGCCAGTTGTCACCACAGCAACAGAACAGGATATGAAAGCCTCACTAATCATAGTAATCTCATGCCACTAGACATATAAAATAAAAATAATAATTACAAGCCCTTTTTTTGCTTTCTACAACAGCTCCTATTGGTAATCATCACTAGTATGTCGACTGAGTGAACCAATCATTTGACCACTGGTGTCCACTTCCTATATTGTGCTGGAGCATGGTGATCAACTTCCTGTGATCTGGTGGACTGTGGTGGTTGACTTCCTGTTCTCAAGTCCTATTTGCCGCCCTCCTTTCCATTGCATGTCAGGGTTTTGTGCTGTGGTCTAAGTAGGCGGGTTTGCATATGCTAATTATCAGCTCTGGCAAGACGTGACGTACCTCAGCATGGCATAGATAGGGAATTAAGAGGAGAGCAGGGTTGGTACCTAGATTCCAGTTTGAATTGATTACCAGTTGAGTGCTAGGAAAGGTTCATTACAATTCTATGGATATTTATGTTGGTCAAAGTGGTTGGAATGAGTGACAGTCCAAGCCAGTGCTTTTAGATGTCTTGGTCAGTGTACAAAAGTGTGATGTGACAGTTAAGGTGGACCAGAAGTTTACGCTGAGCCCACGTCCGCACGGCCTTCAGCAGGAAGCTCACCCACACTATCCTCCACTACGGCTGGGCTGACAGTACCATCCACCTCCCCTTTCTGGTTCTCCTCAGCCTCCAATCCCATCTCCACCATGGCAGCCATGTTGTTTTCTGTCTGGTCCGTAGTGGCTTCATCCTCCTCCATCTTGATGACCACCCTGTCATCCATTTGGACAAGGGACCAGTTGACATCAGCTGCGCTGGCCTGGGTGTAGGTCCCGACGCTGGCATGGCTCAGCCCGTGCACCTTCTTCAGGTGTTTCTCCAGGGTGGCGTACACAGTGAAGGGCACCCCGCACAGCTGGCACAGGAATGGGGCGCGGGCCCCGTGGGCGCCGTGGGTCTTCATGTGGCGTGTGAGCTTGGAGCTCTGGGCGCATGCGTAGCTGCACAGGCCACACTGGTAGGGCCGTTCTCCCGTGTGGCTGCGCCGGTGCACCGTCAGGTTGCTGCTGTTCCGGAACTGTTTCCCACAGTACTCACAGGCCTCCTCCTTCTTCTTCTTCCCTGACCCCACGTCGTTGCTACCACTGTTACTGCTGATGACGCCGTTTCCTCCTCCTCTCTGTTCGCTCTCCCTCTGCCACTCCTGGACCACCTCGCTGCTCCCGCCTGCAAACCACTCCTTCTCTCCATCCGCCATCTCTCCGTCCCGCTCGCTCTCCCACTCCCCCCCTACCGGAGCCCTGTCCTCCCTCTCTGGCCGTTTGGGGGTGCAGTTTCCGCTGGCAATGCCACTCTCCCCACTGCCCCCTGTCTCTCCGCTTTCCAGTGACCCCTCTGAGGGGCTGGCGCATGGGGACGCGTGCTGGGGCTCCCCTTGTCCCTCCACCTCATCGTCTGCCAACTCTCCCTGGGGTTGGAACAGCCTGAGCAGGCTCATGTCTGGACCTCCAGCTTGGGAGGAGAGAAGGATCAGTCCAGAGTCTGGGGAGTGATGCTTGGAGAGGGACAGGTCCACCTCAGAGGTCTCCCTCTCTCCTGGTGCTCCACTCAACACCGCTTCTCCTGCCCCCTGCATTATAAACCTCTCTCTCATCCCCTGCCGATCCCCCTCCTCCTCCCCTACCAGCCCCACCTCCATCCCCTCGTAGCCCTCTCTACCCACGCCCGTCACACTGCGGTGACTCCTCATGTGGCGAGCCAGCTGACCACTCTGGGCAAAGGCCTGGTCACACAAGCCACAGTGGTAGGGACGCTCGCATGCGTGGGTCCTCCGGTGGGCTGACAGGCTGCGTAGGGAATGGAAGCCCTGGCCACACAACTCACAGGGAAACCCCACCTGGGCGGGTCCACACTGGGGGAAGGAAGATGCGGCCGGGGGGGGCGGCGACGGAGAGGGGACCAGAACACCAGCGGTGGTGTTAACGCCCTCAGCCAGCTCCCTCAGACAGAAGTTGAGGGCCTGTCGTTCTCTGGGGGAAGGGGTGGAGCTGGCCTGAGAAGCTGGCCTGCGGTTCTGCCGTGGACGGAAGATGTGGGGCAGACGCAGAGCGGAAGGGTGGAAGGCGGTGGCCAGGGTGTGGCTCAGTTGACAGGGATCCAGGGTGGCTGCAGTTTTGGAGTGCTGGTGACCCCCTCTTCCCATCTTCTCCCCGTCCTCCTGGTAGATGCTGAAGGAGTGTGTGTGCTGGGCGTGTTGGAGCAGGGCCCAGGCAGAGGGCAACACACACTCACACAGCTGGCAGGTAAAGCAGGACGGCTCTTCTGCTACAGAAACAACAAACAGTAAGTAAGCCAAAACATTTTCTTGATCTGACAAAATGTATGGGTTCTCAATAGGTTTGATTAAAACAGCACACATCAGACAGTGGGAACGATTGTGGATAGCTAGAATATAAAAAGGAACACAGCCCGAACAAAGGCAGTCTGTTTATGGCAATGGTTAGGTGCAGAGAAACTAAACTTGTTCAGTCAGTGAAGAGTGAACGACTACAGCAAGAGGGAAGATAATTAACATTCCCTGGGTCAGGTCTACAGGACAAGGTAGTCTGAAGTTCAAAAATATATATTTTTTAAAACGGATTCTTCCTTCTCGAGACAGAAGCCAAGGAGAGAGGGACACAGAGATAGAGAAGGCTGTTGATTGGACCAGAAGCAAGGGAGAGATGAAATATGAAAAATGTGAAAGATTAAACATTGTTAAAAAAAGGACAGACACCAGCAGAAAGGGGAGATGGATAGTTAAGTACATCTGGAGACATTTTTTAAACGTGGTTAGTTTTGTCTCTTAACCGAGAACCACTCTCCAATTAAGCTGCAAATTGCTAATTAGCGGAACCGAGAAAACGAAGGCTTTATGTAAATCAGGGACTGACTCAGCCAGCTTGACAAATGAGGCCTTTTTGCATAAATCTAAATTGGAAAGAAGATCCTCAAATTGAAGGGGGGGGGGTGAATGAATGTAACATTTTTTCTTCCAAAGCCGATTCTGGTATAAGCTTCTTTCTTGTTTCGTGAAGTCAAAATCCTTCTGTATTTTACTGGAGGGGGAGGAGAGAAAAGATGAAAAAGAAAGCAACCCTTTCACAGTCTCTCTGCCGGGAGAGGATAGGAGACATGGTGGACACATCCTTTAACATAGCTCGAAGAGATGAGTAAAGTAGGAGAGAAGTTGATAAGAGAAAGGATGCAGCAGTGCCGCTCGAGAAACACCACAAAAAATGTCACCCCTTGGATTGTACTTCAGACCCATCCTCCCACCCTCAGC
The DNA here is from genome assembly GCF_021184085.1 of Oncorhynchus gorbuscha. NCBI lineage: Eukaryota > Metazoa > Chordata > Actinopteri > Salmoniformes > Salmonidae > Oncorhynchus > Oncorhynchus gorbuscha. Next base: position 50,077,167 of record NC_060185.1, read on the forward strand.
CTCCCTAGCCCTCCAAATCTCTCCCTGAGGAGGGGGGGGGGGGGGGTTATCTCGGGGTCCTGGAGTGAAACACAATACCCAGACGGTTTCTCATTCGCTCTCTTTTTTTGTAAGGATTCCCATTTGGCCCGGGGGTCGCACTTGAATATTAAGCAGAAGCAATAAGTGCTAATTAAAAATGCAGATTGGCTAGGAGCACTAACGAGCAGCAGGCAGAATCGCTTCTCCCGAGGGAGAGAGGGGGAGGGAGGAGAAAATAGTGTGTGTGTGTGGGGGGGGGGGGGGGATTGGAATAGGGCAAGCGAGAGAGTCTGTTGAAGATGGGGGGGGGGATAATGTTAGAGAGGAGAAGAAGAAAAAAACCAAGTAGAATAAATGCCAAATAACACGAGACATCATAATAACCCGTCACGTTCTTCCATCTCTCTCGATCACACACACTAGTGTGAAGGGCGGCAGGGTAGTCTAGTGGTTAGAGCGTTGGACTAGTAACCGGAAGGTTGCAAGTTCAAATCCCCGAGCTGACAAGGTCGTTCTGCGCCTGAACAGGCAGTTAACCCACAGTTCCTAGGCCGTCGTTGAAAGTAAGAATTTGTTCTTAACTGATTTGCCTAGTTAAATAAAGGTAAAATTTAAATAAATAAAATAATTTCAAAAGCGACACCCATCTGTTGTGGGATAACTGCTCTTTCACTTTGAGTCATCTTCCTAATTCGTTCCAGTCATTTCTCTGCTGCCACTGGAAGGAAAAGCGGCCAAAGGAGGTGTTGGCTTTGGGGATGACCAGTGAGATCTACCTACCGGAGCGCGTGCTACACGTGGGTGTTGTTATGGTGACCAGTGAGCTGAGATAAGGCTGAGCTTTCCTAGCAAAGACTTCTAGATGACCTGGAGCCAGTGGGTCTGGCTGACGAATATGTAGCGAGGGCCAGCCGACGAGAGCATACAGGTCACAGTGGTGGGTGGTATATGGGGCTTTGGTGACAAAACGGATGGCACTGTGATAGCAAACTGGATGCAGTCTTGAGTAGAGTGTTGAAGGCTATTTTGTAAATGACATCGCTGATGTTTGGCAGCGTGAGTGGAGGCGGCTTTGTTTGCGAAATAGGATGCCGATTCTAGATTGGAGATGCTTAATACGAGTCTGGAAGGAGAGTTTACAGTGTTGCCTTACACCTACAGTTGAGGTCGGAGGTTTATATATGTTGGAGTCATTAAAACTCGGTTTTCAACCACTCCACATATTTCTTGTTAACAAACGATAGTTTTGGCAAGTCGGTTAGGACATCTACTTTGTGCACGAGACAAGTCATTTTTACAACAATTGTTCACAGAGATTATTTCACTGTATCACAATTCCAGTGGGTCAGAAGTTAACATACACTAGGTTGACTGTGCCTTTAAACAGCTTGGAAAATTCCAGAAATTTATGTCATGGCTTTAGAAGCTTCTGATAGGCTAATTGACATCATTCGAGTCACTTGGAGATATACCTGTGGATGTATTTCAAGGCCTACCTTCAAACTCTGTGCCTCTTTGCTTGACATTGTGGGAAAATCAAAAGAAATCAGCCAAGACCTCCACAAGTCTGGTTCATCCTTGGGAGAAATTTCCAAATGCCTGAAGGTACCACGTTCATCTGTACAAACAATAGCGCGCAAGTATAAACACCATGGGACGCAGCAGTCATACCGCTCAGGAAGGAGACACGTTCAGTCTCCTAGAGATGAACGTACTTGGGTGCGAAAAGTGCAAATCAATCCCAGAACAGCAAAGGACCCTGTGAAGATGCTGGAGGAAACAGGTACAAAAGTATCTATATCCACAGTAAAACGAGTCCTATATCGACATAACCTGAAAGGCCGCTCAGTAAGGAAGAAGTCACTCCAAAACCGCCATAAAAAAGCCAGACTGCATTTTGCAACTGCACATGGGGACAAAGACCGTACTTTTTGGATAAATGCCCTCTGGTCTGATGAAACAAAAATAGAACTGTTTGACCATAATGACCATCGTTATGTTTGGAGGGAAAAAGGGGAGGCTTGCAAGCCGAAGAATACCATCCCAACCATGAAGCACGGGGGTGGCAGCATCATGCTGTGGGGGTGCTTTGCTGCAGGAGGAACTGGTGCACTTCACAAAATAGGTGGCATCATGAGGAAAGAAAATCATTTGGATATATTGAAGCAACATCTCAAGACATCAGTCAGGAAGTTAAAGCTTGGTCGCAAATGGATCTTCCAAATGGACAATGACCCCAAGCATACTTCCAAAGTTGTGGCAAAAATGCTTAAGGACAACAAGGTCAAGGTATTGGAGTGGCCATCACAAAGACCTGACCTCAATCCTATTGAAGATTTATGGGCAGAACTGAAAAGGCGTGTGCGAGCAAGGAGGCCTACAAACCTGACTCAGTTACACCAGCTCTGTCAGGAGGAAATGGGCCAAAATTTACCCAACTTATTGTGGGAAGCTTGTGGAAGGCTACCTGACATGTTTGACCCAAGTTAAACTATTTAAAGGCAATGCTACCAAATACTAAACTTCTGACCCACTGGGAATGTGATGAAAGAAATAAAAGCTGAAATAAATCATTCACTCGACTATTATTCTGACATGTCAAATTCTTAAAATAAAGTGGTGATCCTAACGGACTTAAAACAGGGAATTTTTACTCAGATTAAATGTCAGGAATTGTGAAAAACTGAGATTAAATGTAATTGGCTAAGGTGTTGGAAGTTTACATACTTCAACTGTACATGTTGTCATGCACCATTGACTCATTTCATTATTAAAAGTGATCTTGTTTTGCTTGGTGGAGATACGGTACAGCTTTTGGGTAGTGCACGTGGGTAGCTCTTTTGTATAAGCCCTTGGGCACAAAGAAGAAGAAAAACACAGAGAGAGAGAGAGAGAGAGAGATACCGACATAGAGAGATAACATGAAAACAAAGCAGCTAGAGAGAGAGCGAGTTAGACAGAGAGAGAAAGAGAGAGAACATGTAAAACAGGCAGCGAGAGACCGAGAGATAGACAGAGAGCTGTTGAGAGAGAACATGAAAAACAGAGACCGAAAGAGAAAGACAAGAGAAAGACACGGACACACGGAAACAGAGCACGCAGCAGTCCCCTGAGCGTTACACAAAGGAAGGAAGTGCAAGTGGCTGTGTGTGTCTGAGAAAGTGTGTAAGGGTGCCAGTTCCAAAAATATGCATATGAACAAAACATTTTAAAAAATATATATTTTATTGTCACATACACAGGATAGGTGCAGTGAAATGTTTTACAGGGTCAGCCATAGAAGTATGGAGCTCCTGGTGCAAATGAAGGTTAAGTGCCTTGCTCGTGGGCACATTGATAGATTTTCACCTGATCGGATTGAGTATTCAAACAAGCGACCTTTTGGTTGCTGGTTCAATGCTCTCACAGCTAGGCTACCTGTAGCTCTAACAGTGGCTACCTGCCGCCCTAAGTCTCATCTAAATGCAGGTGACTGTGATGGCCATCTGATGGACCTGCACTGAAGCCATGCAAACACACCAGAACTATGGTGATGTTATCCTTTTAAACACGTTGACAAGTATGACCACACCACAGCCCGTTGTGACACCATCTCATCGTCCCCCTCAGCTTAGCACAACCAGTCCTCCAGTGAGTGCAGACCGTGTTATTGCGTGGCCAGAGAGCACTGTGCCTTGCCCTACGTGTTTACCTGGCCACTTCACCTGAGAGAGAGAGTGTCAAGGAGATAGAGGGGAGCTCAGGTGCATCGGAGCCCTCGGGGGCCCCCTGGGGCCTCAAAACACTGCTGCCTAACCTTTCCACACAATTACCCAGCGCGTCGCTAACTCAGGGGCCTCCGCAGCACAGCAACGCCCAGTTAATGAGCTGGACTGGAAGGAGGGGGGACAAAAGCAAGAAATATATATATTTTTTAAGTAACTGATTAGGGACCTTCCGGCACTCACCTGTTATGTTAGGCTCCACCTTCACACTATGCTCCTCCGCTTTGGACCTGTCCGTCACTCTCCTCAGCTCCACGAACCCAGCCTCTACCTGAGTGACAGCACCGCGTTGCTGTGTCCGGTTGGCTGGGGAGGGAGGGGTGTGAGTGTTGGGGTCGTGATTCCGGGAGCGGCAGCCCCCCTGTTTGTGCTGGATGAAGGCCAGGATGCGGGCGAGAGGGAAGGCCTGATCGCACTGCCCACAGGTCAGTAGGTCACGACTCTCCTCACGACCCCTGACCTGGGGAAGGGACCCCCACTCCTCTAATGGCGAAGGAGCGCCAGTGTCCGAGGGCTCAGGGGCATCTGAGAAAGATGAGAGGGAGAGTTAGATAAAGAAGAGGGGGGAAGAGTGTGAAAGTAATTAGGGCAGGGGAGTGTTACTGGAAAGGCGGCAAAGAAATAGACAGGAAGATGAACATTTGAGAAAATAGCATTTACTTAGAACGTGTATATTCTTCCCTTCATGTCATCCTGTAAGATCTTACAACAGGGAGACTATGGGTGGTCAGACACCATGTTGATTGGGCAACTGCTAATATGGCCTTCAGAGAGAAATTACCCCTCCCCATTTCTTAAAATGCTACTTTTGATGCTGAGCCACTCCACCCAACACACTCCACCAGAGCTACAGTGGGAGTCAGGCTATTCCAGTCAGCCGACACTGACCCCCCCGAACCCCCCCCCCCTCTCTGAGATGGCAGGCTGCATGATGCGTTCACTGACATCATTGCTTAGTAAAAAAAATATATATATAATAATAATAATAAATGGATACCAATCCCCGAACGTTCACACCTGTCAACACACTCTCTCAACAACAAGGAACTGACCAGTTTCTCAGTGAGAACATGAGTGGCCATGAATTGAAGATGTTCAGATTCACTCGGGGCTCGAGGCCAAATGAATCATTATCACAAAAGAGAGTTATGAGTCTAACGTGAGATTACTGAAATTAAATGTATGCTTTAGATTTTAGCACCTCGCAGTGATGTAGTCTAGGTTTCAGATTCAACTCCAATTTCAGTCTCACTCATCAGAGCCATAAACGTAGGCTACAAAATAAAAATGTCCATGACTCATTTATGACCCATGTAGACTCAGCCAACAGCAGAGATGGTTAATGACTGTTGGTCAGGTTTGGAGTTGTTCCAAACAGAGTTGTTTGACTGGTCCTCAAAACTCGATAAAAGAGGGGAGGGTCAATACGGTCATGGGGCAGCTTAGTGGTTAGAGTGTTGGACTAGTACCCAAAAGGTTTCATGTTCAAATCCCGAGCTGACAGGGTACAAATCTGTCATTCTGCCCCTGAACAGGCAGTTAAACCCACTGTTCCTAGGCCGCCATTGAAAATAAGATTTTGTTCTTAACTGACTTGCCTAGTTAAATAAATGTAAATGTACACACACACACACACACACACACACACACACACACACACACACACACACACACACACACACACACACACACACACACACACACACACACACACACACACACACCTTAACGCTTGGAAGGGCTTCACTTGCCCGGACATGGCCGAGTACAGGACAGGTACAGACAGTAGATTCGGGCTGAGGAGCTCACCAGTGGTTACTCAAAAATGTCACCTTTCCTGTTTCAGTGCAGACAAGCTAGGTGTGGTTGCACGCACATATGAATAGTCAAGGCTTGTGGTCAAACTAGACACGCTCTACAGGCCTTCGTTAGGGAACAGAGAAAGATGCATGTTCTTTTCAGAGCACTTCAGTGTTTTAGTCAAACGCATGCCCACAGTCCCCTGGAGAAGAAAAACGATCTCCTCATAGAACACCGTATCATTCTAACATATAGATCATTATGATGGCCTACATAAGGCCTAGTCAAGTGTATGGGGTATCCAGGATATAGTTTTTGAAGAAACGGAGATAAGTGAAAAAGGAGGTCAGTGGGGTTGTTGTGAGAGCAGACAATATCCATCTCCTCTCCGCGCCTTGTCATACACGTACGGTGTCTTGAACACGCGGTCTGCCCCACAAGGAAGCTTTGGCGTGGGCAAAATAGGAGATACTTCAAACAGTCTCCACAGACAAGACATAAAGAAAACCCAGGGGAAAAGACAGTGGACCAGCAAGGAAATAAAGTAGAACACCGTGTCCCCTTTCTAGAACACAGAGCAAAAATGTTTATTTATTACCTATGCTTAAAGAGACATTTGTGTAGCCTATGAACATACTTCCTTTATTTTTACTGTATTTGTTACAAAACTGAGTGTGGTCTTATATCAGCTCTTTAAAAAATATATATTTTTGGATCAACTTTCATCAATGATTCAACTTCAATGTCAAGGTGCGCATACCAACATAGCCTGACTGATACAACCCCCCACCCACCAAAACAAAAAAGGTTAACATGAATACGTCGTATATGAAATACATCCAATGCATATAGGCTACCTCTTATTAGGGAGATATGGACATGGCCTCTCAGCTTACCTTGAATTGCACTCAGGTGTTGCGGTCGGCTGCCTTGTTTGCGTCTGGACATTCTGCTTAATCGCACCAGTCAATGTTCTGCCGGTGCATCCACACTCCGAATAGGAATCGAATTTTAAAAAGTATCAAGTTGATAAGAATAGCCTTGACCAAATGACTGTGTAGCTCTATGGCACCGACGGGACGTCGTAGTGACTAACTGTGCACCAGCCAGTGTTCAAGTTCAGGCTACCAGCCCCACAGCGGAGGAAAGGAGGGGCAGGGGCATAGGCGCCGCCCGCCACTATACTACACCGACCCGAACCCGCCCTCTATACAATGTCACAGACAGTTTGTTTTACAATGCTTTTAGGGACCAAACAATTGATTGCCATTCAAAAAAAAATCACATTTCCCTAACTCCTAAACATAACTCCTATCCCTAAAATACACTTGTGGGGGACCAGATAAAATGCATCCACTTGTCCTAATGTTCATTGTTTTACTATCCTGGTGAGGACTTCTGTTCCCCACAAGGATAGTAAACACCAAAAACATAATACACACACACACACACAAAAAGTCCTCCTGCAGTGGTGTCATCATAGTCTAGGCTGGTTTGGCTTCTATAAGCAATCAATATTAGTGGCCTGTTTTATTTCAGGAACTACTTTATGCGAGGATATGGAAATGCGCTTTGCAGAATACATGGGATGGTGGGGAGGCAACAATAGGATTTTACAGCTGCACAGCCACTTCCTCCTTGCACCCCTAGCCTCTATGCAGCCTACTGGTTATAGCTACTTGCTGAGGATGTGGGTGAGGCGGAAGTGGCTTTATCAAGGCAGCTGAAGACAGGTGTTTTGCTGTCCGGTTAGTTTCGAAACCAAAGTAAACGGTCTGTTAGTTTCTCCTTTCGTTACTCACCAGACGCGAAATAAAATCCAGTGGCGGGGAAAACCCATAGGCCTGACCGTAAACTTTTACAAAGACAGGCTAGAGCCTAGGCTACTTAGTTGATCTTGTTTGGAAAATGAGACAGGTTAGGAGAAAATATAGCTAAGAAGTATTGTGTTAAACATTGTAAATGAATAGCTACAACAACGTAACCAGCACGTTTGACAATGTAACACATGCGGACAAAATGTGTTAAACGTAGGTTGACGAAACTAGCTATTTGGCTCCACCTGGTGGCTTCAATTAGAGCTTTCAAACGGAATGTTTAAAGGACTTCACCTTAGAAGTAGGGTAATACTTATAAAATGCCGACATAAGATGTTAAGCATTCACACTCATCACTTAGTGAATTGATCTTACCAGTAGGCTAAAGCACAACAGTTTAAAAAATGCATTATACACACTGTATAATTGTGAATGCTTAAACAGTACTGGATCTTACATACAATAACCAAACTACTGGCTTGGTCACTGACTTTAATATAACCAAGCCCAAACAACTTTAAGCAAGTGTTGGACAAGACACTTTGCTTCTTGTCTCAACAAAGCCTCAATAGTGAAGTTATGCCGTGGGCACCTTTATAATGCATGTATGAGAGATAACGTTCCAAGCAAAGACACACCAAACCAATAGACCTACTAGTACATCAGATACTTCTGTGCGTTTTATTTGGACTTCCCAGTTTGACATCTTATCATAGTTTGACTAAAACAAACAAAAAAAGACTTCATCTGTTACCTCGGAAGAGTACAATCATGTCTCAATTCACAGGGTGAGCAGTTGGGGGGGGGCATGGCATACAAATTATTTTTCATACTCACACACGGGGGCTATTACATCCCCTCGGGATTTCATTAATGTTCACTCATTTGAAATCAAAGAAAATTATGTACACAGATGAAGGTCAAATTTCAATCCGATTCTTTTACATTCCTGTGATAAGACAGTGATGCCAACACCCCCTTCTCAGAGAGAGATGGAAGGGACGGGGGAAAGAGCGCTCAGAGATAGAAGAGAAAAAGCAACTTAAGGCCATCATAAAGGAGAGAATATGTATGTAGAATTACTGAGATACTGAAATGTGTCCAGATGTGACAAGCTGTCAGCAATAACGTACAAAATCCGTCACTCATAGCAACCTCCGGCCTCCAATTCAGTTCCTCCATCTCCACCTCTCTCATCTCTGTCTACCACTCTTCCATTCAGGACATTGTCCCCCACTCCTCTCATCTCTTCACTGGAAGAGTAGGCAGAGGAGAGGGTGAGGAGGGGTGTGGGGGTTGGTGAGTCCCAACGGTATGTTTAGTATCGGTAATATGGACTCCTCGACCGGGAACGGGACCTCCTGGAAACCCGAGAAAAGAGTGAGTGAGTCTCAGGTGACACAGTGCTTTTTAAAAATTTAACCAAAATTTTCATATTTCTGTCGAGCACACATGGTCTAAGTGCAGCACTGCTGTAGAGTATTGAGACTGACAGTGTTAAGCCTCATCTGTTTCTGATGTACTGAGACTCCGGGTTCAGTTTGTCCCCACTCCCCAATACCACAGCCAGCCTGGCAGGCCACACACTCCCCAGGGAGGACTAGGGACGAGGGGGCCTAACATTAGCACTGACAGCCTTCTGTGAGAGTATGCATGTTTTTGATTGGGAGTTTGAATGTGGGTGCGTGTGAGGGAGAGAGAACACATTTGAATAGGAGTGTGTGAAAGGGAGAGAGAGAGAAAGGAACAAAGAGAGTATGTCTGTCCTGTGAGTCACAGATAGAACACTGGAGATCATGAGCGTTACAGAAAGGGAAAATATATTCATCTGCTCAACATTGTGTTAAATCACACTAAACTGTATATGGACTTCAGTGATCTTACACTTCCCCATCGCAGGGCGAGAAAGAGTTGTGACAGAACGCAGAGGGACAGTACGATGTGCTACTGAGATAAATGTGCGTGAGAGGCAACATCCTTCCTCAAGAGGAGAGACTCTTGTGGTTTTTCACATACCTTCTGGATGAGCTGTGGTCGCGACCTGAGGGACAGACAAGAGGACAGACATCGGTGAAGGAATGACCCCCAACACAACAGCCCGCCAGAAAGTTCAATAACAACACTGTCACAATTAGTACTGAGCCACTGTGCCATAGTGAAAAAAACATTTTGGGGCGTATTTTCTTACCTTTTAACGCTGCGCTGTTGGGAAATGGCTCGTAAGTGAGCATTTCACAGTAAGGTCTACTGTTGGCCTGTTGTATTCGGCGCATGTGACAAATCAAATTTGATTTGACTTGACTACTAGTACTGAGCCACTATCACAGGCTTATGGGCTGCGTCCCGATTCGACACCCTTTTCCCCCAAAGTGTGCAATTGAACACTTCCCGTCATGGATTTAACAATGATATAACAGTAAGGGGTGACTCACTGAACTCACCATATTTAGATGGGGAGGGCGAGTGGCTTTGTCGTCCGTACTGTCTCTCCCACTCGTCCCGCTCTTTCTCCCGACGCTCACGCTCCCTGGAACACACACACCACCGTTTAACCAGAGTCATACGGCACCACAATGCAGCATATCACACACACACACACACACACACACACACACACACACACACACACACACACACACACACACACACACACACACACACACACACACACACACACACACTCTTACTTCATGCGGATCTTGCGTGCCATGGCTCTGAGCTCTCCCTCGCGCTCCTGTAAAGTCAACAGCCATGAGGGCCAATGGCAGACGACAACATATATATATCAAAGGACTGTCTTAGGGGTAAACTGTCTGTTTCAAGAAACTTCACACATCATGCTATAATTGGGGGGGGGGGGGGGGGGCTGGCTGGCAGTTCACAAACACAATTCCACACGCACCGCTCGCTTATTTTCCTGCTGAGTGACTTTCGCCTGGGCTGCTTTCTTATCCGCCTTGGCTGAGGGAGAAACAGAAGAGCAGGGGAAGGATGAATACGTACATACAAACACAGCATCAAGGAGTTGTAACTGACCAAACAGAGTCCAGTCTTATCTACTCACACTGCCTGTTGAGGGCCTTCTGCATGCGTATCTTCAGCTTCTCCTGCGGGGTCATCTTGGGCTGTAAGAGACAGGCGCGCATCAGCACACACACTCGCAGGGCAGGAGCGCAGGGTGTGTGTGTGTGTGTGTGTGTGAAATTAAGGGGACACGGTTGGTCAGGTGGGTGTATAGAGTCGTAAATAACGTGAGCCGTTTGTCATCTCCTGTCCTGTTTTCTGCTGGACTGGTAGATCCGGCTACGTGCGGCGAGGAGGCCCGAACTCCGTGACCCGCAGCTGTTGTACCCAGTAGCAGGACAGGATCACATTACATGGAACTGGACTCTTAAGTATTACATGCCTTATGCATTTCCATGTATATAACATGTCAATGTTGCGAGGACAGCTAAGGGTAAGAGAGTTGGGGGGGGGAACAGAACAGTCTGGCAAATGTTGGCCACAAGTAGCGCCAGCAGCCCTCCCCTCCCCTGCACATTCCCTGCTTACACTCCCTGGCCAGGTAGGAATTCAGCTCGTGGATAGACAAGCACACATTACAGGCCAAAATGCCTACAGAATTAATTTACCCTGCCCTCTAACGCTCGCTTTCGATTCAGCAACCCGGATGTATTCCAGTGTGTGCTGTTAAGCCCTGGGTGGAGAGGCGTGGTGGTGTATATCTCCTGCCTGCTCAGACAAGCCCAGCCCCCCCCACCGCTCTGCTGTCCACGTCAGCTGCGTGCACCTGAGAGCTCCGACCTCACTACATAGCAGGGGTGTGCTTAACAGCCTTAAATGACCTCCTCTCCTGAGTCGCCTTCACTTAGGCTGATCTGAAACATAGGCGATTTGAAATAAATATAGAGTATGCCTACCAGTACGTTGCCTTCACTTATCTAGTTCTTTTACCGTCAGCACAGATGAAAGAATGGAGACGAGGAGAGGAAGCCACTTGAGACTATTGGAACGCACCCAGACTCTAGACTACTCTCTCCCCCCTTTACTCTTATATGGCTTCCTTTACTACTACTTTGCTTTGACTTACCCAGTCCTTTCAGATCAGTGGTGATGGAAGAGAGGAGACAAGGAAAGGAGACAAGGAAAAGAAGCCATTTAAGAGCCTCTGACAATGACATATCAGTGCTTTCCCTCAGTCTTAGGGCACTAGCTTTACAACGGGTTGTCGACCTGTAGAGTGAAACGTCTCATTGCGATTTAGGGGGGGGGCACACCTCTGCTCACACACACATAACACACTCTCTCTCTCTCTCTCGCTCTCTCTTTCTCTTGTCTGACCGCAACACCCTCCATAGCGCAGTAAGAGCCGCAGAATACAGCAACATCCATAAAACAGACAGATACATAAGTGACAGAAAGGGTGCTAGGAACACAAGTCCATTCAGGGATAAGGAGGGGAAAGAAGTGTCAGATAAAGTCTCTGTCATACTCCACTCTGCGATGTAGGTTCTGCCCTTTCGAGGTAGGCTAACCCTGCAACCACACTCTAAACTGAGTAGAGAAGGGTTTAACTCTACACTGCATTCAGGGGGAGGTAAGTTCACCAGTTACAATGGAAGCTCCACAGAGAGAGGCAGTCAAGACATTTCATATGATTTCCATTCTCTGTGTGCACAGTGGCATTCAAGGGGGGGGGGGGTCCCCAGCCTGATGGACAACCAGCTCAGCCTGTCAGGGGTGAGGGAGGCGTAGACTTTAGCAACAAACCCAGCTAGATCAAATTCTTACTGACTTTGGCAGCTCCTGTCTCTTTACCACCCGGAGTATCAGGCCTGGAGGGAGAGAAAGAAAGAGAGAGGAGAGGGAGAGACAGAGAGAGAAAGGGGGAAAAAAAGAGAGAGGGAGAAAAGTAGGGCTGAAAATGTCACCATTTCTCATCAAGATCCTACTGTAGGACAGACTAGGGAAAATATTAGCTACCCATTTGCTGTGTGTGCATGTACATATTTGTGAGTCTGTGTGTGCATGTACATATTTGTGAGTCTGTGTGTGCATGTACATATTTGTGAGTCTGTGTGTGCATGTACATATTTGTGAGTCTGTGTGTGCATGTACATATTTGTGAGTCTGTGTGTGCATGTACATATTTGTGAGTCTGTGTGTGTGTGCATGTACATATTTGTGAGTCTGTGTGTGCATGTACATATTTGTGAGTCTGTGTGTGCATGTACATATTTGTGAGTCTGTGTGTGCATGTACATATTTGTGAGTCTGTGTGTGCATGTACATATTTGTGAGTCTGTGTGTGCATGTACATATTTGTGAGTCTGTGTGTGCATGTACATATTTGTGAGTCTGTGTGTGCATGTACATATTTGTGAGTCTGTGTGTGCATGTACATATTTGTGAGTCTGTGTGTGCATGTACATATTTGTGAGTCTGTGTGTGCATGTACATATTTGTGAGTCTGTGTGTGCATGTACATATTTGTGAGTCTGTGTGTGCATGTACATATTTGTGAGTCTGTGTGTGCATGTACATATTTGTGAGTCTGTGTGTGCATGTACATATTTGTGAGTCTGTGTGTGCATGTACATATTTGTGAGTCTGTGTGTGCATGTACATATTTGTGAGTCTGTGTGTGCATGTACATATTTGTGAGTCTGTGTGTGTGTGTTTTAGAGGTCTTCACGGATCTACCAGTACCCGATTACCAGAGACCCAATCCGGGACCTGAGCGGGTCCGGATCCAGAATACTAAATATCACGGGTCTGGGTCGGATCTGATTGTCACTGGTATCAGGTACGTGTAATTTTAACGGACTTGTCTGGCAGGACCCGTACAGATCTGAACGCAACTGCTGCAGTAGAGAGAGAAGGTGTAGAATTTATGTTCCTTTTCACGAGAGTGGCACATACGGCTTGTCGTTGGCCAATCATAAGACATCAAAGCGGCAATAGGCTACAGTCATATAGCCTCCGTGTGGGGCAAAAGTGAGGCGATATCTAATCAATGAAAGATGGAATTAAAACGATGGAATTAAAAGTTAAAGGAGACGGGTCGGCTACAACGACCAAGAGCCAACAGGTAGGCTGCTACTTAATCTGAATGGAGTTGCTGCTATTTGTAACTGTGCAGGACGAGAAAGCGCACTCGGCCTCAATTAGTCTAGGAAGCTAGCTAGCTTAACTAGCGTATCCCTGTTTGATGCAGTCAAGACAGGTACGACGTAAAGGAAGCATTGCACTGTTAGTCTACACCTGTTGTTTACAAAGCATGTGACAAATAACATTTGATTTGTAATCATATTGAATGATGAATAATCTAGCTATGGCAGAGTACCTTGTGATAAACTGTAGACCACACTATCTACCAAGAGAGTTCTCATCTATATTATTCGTAGCCGTCTATTTACCACCACAGACCGATGCTGGCACTAAGACCGCACTCAATGAACTGTATAAGGCCACACGCAAACAAGAAAATGCTCATCCAGAAGCGGCGCTCCTAGTGGCCGGAGACTTTAATGCAGGCAAACAAATCAGTTTTACCTCATTTTTACTAGCATGTCACATGTGCAACCAGAGGAGAATTTAAAAAATAAAAATAAAACTCTGTACCACCTTTACTCCACACACAGACGCACACAAAGCAAAAACTAAAGCAGGAAGTACCAGTGACTCGCTCAATACGGAAGTGGTCAGAGGACACGGATGCCACAGCACTGTTGTGCTAGCACAGACTGGAATATGTTCTGGGGATTCATCCAATGGCATTGAGGAATAAACCACCTCAGTCATCGGCTTCATCAATAAGTGCATCGACGATGTCGTCCCCAAAGTGACCGTACGTACATATCCCAACCAGAAGCAATGGATTACAGGCAACATCCGCATCGAGCTAAAAGCTAGAGCTGCCACTTTCAAGGAGCGGGGCATTAATCCGGATTCCTGTAAGAAATCCCGCTATGCCTTCAGACGAACCATCAAACAAGCAAAGAGTCAATACAGGATTAAGATTGAATCCTACTACACCAGCTCCGACACTCGTTGGATGTGGCAGGGCTTGAAAACTTATGGACTAAAGGGAAACCCATACGCGAGCTGCCCAGTGACGCAAGGCTACCAGACAAGCTAAATTCCTTTTACGCTCCCTACGAGGAAAGCAACACTGAAGCATGCACGAGAGTACCAGCTGTTCTGGATGACTGTGACAACACTCTCGGTAGCCGATGTGAACAAAACCTTTAAACAGGTCAACATTCACAAAGCCGGCGGGGCCAGACGGATCAGGACGTGTAGTCAAAACATGCGCGGACCAACTGGCAAGTGTCTTCACTGACATTTTCAACCTCTCCCTGACTGAGTCTGTAATACCTACATGTTTCAAGCAGACCATCATAGTCCCTGTGCCCAAGGAAGTAATGGTAACCTGCCTAAATGATTACCACCCTGTAGCACTCAAGGCATTGGCCATGAAGTGCATTGAAAGGCGTGTCATGGCTCACATCAACCTCCCGGGTACCCTAGACCCAGTCCAATTCACATACCGCCCCAACAGATCCACAGATGAAGCAGTCTCAATCGCACTCCACACTGCCCTTTCCCACCTGGACAAAAGGAACACCTATATGAGAATGCTGTTCATTGACCCCTTCTAGAGCGGCACCCCTCTCTTGCATTATCAGCTTCGGCTAATAAAGTAGCTTAAATATGTACTTTTCTGCTGCTTCCCTCACTCGGATCCGACCAGGTCTATATGGAATGGGTCTAGTTGGTCTCGGGTCTGTTCGGAACGGGTATTTCTATTTGAAATTGTATTTCTGCATATCGGGTCCGGGTGGGAAAGCCGCAGGTCTATTTTGGAATGGGTTCAACTTTTTGAACCCGTGAAAGACCTCTAGTGTGTTGATGCGTGAATGTCTGAGAGCGTACAGGTGTCAGTGGACTCACTTTCTCAGCTTGTCACAGAGAGCAGTGGCAGAGGGCGGGCCTCCTCTGTGTGAGGGGGAGGGGGAGCAGCTGGGCTGGGGGGACTGGGAGGGGCTAGGGCTGCTGCTGACCCCCCTCCGATGCCCTCCTGAAGTCCGCCTACCCCCCCCGGGCCTGGCACGGTCCCCCTGCCGAGAGTTAGAGCTGGACCTGGAAGGAGAACAGTAGGATGTGATCAGCATAACATCGAACAGCCCACCAGTTTATTTTAGTGTACAAAAAAAGATGATGATTTAAACTCATGATTTACTGAGTTTAGAAAAGTCTTATGGTTGTCTTGAGCTGCCTTACCGTGTGCGTCTGCGTGCTGCGAAGCGACGACCCACGTCCCTGTCTCTGTCCCGTTCTCGCTCCCTGTCCCGGTCATTTGAGCGTGACTGTGTCCGGTCGTATCTCCTCCGTGACCCCCCTCCTCCGTTGGCTCCTCTGCCCCGGGACCGTGAGTCGGAGCGCCGCCTCGACCGGGAATGTCGTCCATCCCTCCCTCCTCCGTGGCGTCTGTCGCGGCGTGAGTGAGAGGAGGAACGAGAGGAGGAGCGATGAGTGGAAGAGTGGGAGGAAGAGGAGGAAGGGCTGGAGGAAGAGCGGCGTCTGCTGAACAGAGAGACACACAGATGTGTTTAGCGATGACCCACGGGCTGCTCTAATCCTGTCTGCTTTGACTCAGTTTGTATTTCTGTTTTGATCTACTTCATTTCTTGTTAGGCTGCTAGTAATACTACAGTACCGTACATTGTTTTTGGGCATATCATCATCATCATGTAACCACACACAGGTAGAGCTCAGGACTTTCTGCTACTTTGTGAACCATACCGAACAGACAGATGGCGTACATGCCATATACATGTTACCTTACCTCATGGTGCCTTTAAGAGAGTGGTACTAAGGTGTATAGGGCAGCTTTAAATGTTAAGAGCTACAGTACCAGTTAAAGGTTGGACTGGTACCAGTTAAAGTACCAGTTAAAGGCTTTTTCTTTAGTTGTACTATTTTCTACATTGTAGAATAATAGTGAAGACATCAACATTATGAACACATGGAATCATGTGGTAAAAAAAAAAATGTTTTTGGTTAAGTGTTAAAATTAAACAAATTAAAATATATTTTATATTTGAGACTCTTCAAAGTAGCCACCCTTTGCCTTGATGACCGCGTTGTCCACTCTTGACAATCTCAACCAGCTACATGAGGAATGCTTTTCCAAAAGTCTTGGACTTCCCACATATGGGTTGAGGTCAGGTGATTGTGGAGGCCAGGTCATCTGATGCAGCACTCCATCACTTTCCTTCTTGGTCAAATAGCCCTTACAGAGCCTGGAGGTGTGTTGGGTTATTGTCCTGTTGAAATACAAATGATAGTCCCACCAAGCACAAACTAGATGGGATGGCGTATCACTGCAGAATGCTGTGGTAGCCATCCTGGTTATGTGTGGCTTGAATTCTAAATATATCACAGACAGTATCACCAGCAAAGCACCATCACACCTCCTCCATGCTTCACGGTGGGAACCACACATGTGGAGATCATCCGTTTACCTACTCTGCATCTCACAAAGACACCGCGGTTAAAACCAGAAACCTCAAATTTAGACTCATCAGACCAAAAGGACACATTTCCACCGGTCTAATGTTCATTGCTCGTGTTTCTTGGACCAAGCAAGTGTCTTCTTATTGGTGTCCTTTAGTAGTGGTTTCTTCGCAGAAATTCGACCATGGAAGCCTGACTCACGCAGTCTCCTCTGAACAGTTGATGTTGACATGTCTGTTACTTGAATGCTTTGAAGCATTTATTTGGTCTGCAATTTCTGAGGCTGGTACCTCTAATGAACTTATCCTCTGCAACAGAGGTTACCCTGGGACTTCCTTTCCTGTGGCGGTCCTCACGAGAGCCAGTTTCATCATAACGCTTGATGGTTTTTGCGACTGCACCTGGAGAAACTTTCAAAGTTCTTGAAATGTTCCGCATTGACTTACCTTCATGACTTAAAGTAAGGATGGACTGTCATTTCTCTTTGCTTATTTGAGCTGTTCTTGCCATAATATGGCATGAAGAATAGAAAATATATTTTGATTTATTAAACACTTTTTTGGTTACTACATGATTCAATGCATGTCATTTCAGTTTTGATGTCTTCACTATCATTCTGCAACGTAGAAGAGAAAAAAAATATGTAATGATTAGGTGTGTCTAAACCTTTGACTGGTACTGTATGTGATCTCATTGATTTACCATAACACAGAATAACATGCAGAATTTGCTGTTTGGGACGCACAAACTAACACGCATCTCTAAAATGTCACACTACTTGAATTGTAAGCTATTCAAGTCAAACAAACTAACCTAAATCTGAGCTCCACTTCACCTACCAAATCTCTTTAGCCCAAATCTCTACAGCTGTAGTCACTGAACAGCAACATGACTGACAGGAGTAAACAACCAATGGAAAGCAGAAGGGGAAAGCTACCGACCGGGAGCCCCTGCTATGACCTGCGGGGTGTTGCAGCAAGTTGGCGGGAGTGTGGCCGGAGTGGACAGGGGGTGGAGCTTGGGTTGCCGCGGCAGCCTCCTCGTCACTGCCTCCAAAGCTGGTGATGAATGTGATCTTCTCTGGGCCTGGGGAACGGGAGCGGGACCGTGACTCCGAACTGGACTCCGACTGGGGCCTGAGGGGGAGAGGAAGGAGGTCAAATCAAATAGTGGTGCTTATATTTGTCCTGCTTCACACATGTACAATCATGTAAACTGTACAAGTGTGTGGTGTAAAATGGAAACACCCTGAGACACCTTCAGAGATTGGGGTCAAGGCCAGGGATCAGCCATTATTGGCAGCGACCCTGGAGCAATTAGGGGTAAAGGAAAATTCCACTCAAAAACGATATTTTGGTATTTGTTTAATTAGTCCACTGGTGTGACAGCAATCAAGTTAACATATAGAACTTTTAAAAATACAGAAAGTTTCGTAGTATGATGCACTTCGCATCAAGGGCAGATTTCTACCTAGTCGGCTCAGGTATTCGAACTAGCTCTAACCGCTAAGCTACCTGTCACGCTGCCAGAGGGGAGAATCATCAGTGCCATCTCTACTGATGAGAAGTTGACCTCAGCCTCACGAACAAGCAGTTCATCATGAGTTGTTAGCACTGATCAAAAGGATGACTGTGCCATTACTCTCCTTGTCAAAATATAGTATTAGATGGACGTTTAAAAAGTGAAAAACTTAGAAAGTAAAACGGTTGGCCTCCCACTCACCGTTTGTAGGGATCGTAGGTTGGGCTGTCTCTCCTGGCATAGCTGGAGATCATAAACAGAGAAAGGGTTTAAAGAGGTGTGATAGTGTGTCTCGCACCATGTGTGTGCTACAGATTGGTAGTGGATGAGGTGAGTTACCTCGTATGGTATACATTGTTATTTTTTCTAAAATCAGGGTTGGGGTTCAATTCCATTTCATTCTAGTAAATTCACAAAGCAAACCAATTTTCATATTTTTTATTTAACTACGCAAGTCATTTAAGAACAAATTCTTATTTACAATGACGGCCTACCCCGGCCCTAACCCAGACGACGCTGGACCCCAAACCCTGGTATCAACTGCTGTTTACCTGGGTGGGCTGATCTGTCTGCCCTTCAGTCTCTTCTCTCTGAACTCCCTCCTCTGTCTGCGAGAGCGACGGCCCTGAGGGTCACACACAAACACCCTCAGTGACATGATCAGGGGAAAGCATAGGCCTACCAACAATCATTGACACGACAGCAACACACCGGACACACACACACGGATTCTTTCTTACCGAGTACATGGCCTTCTCTGCCTCCAGAGCCTTGGCGTGTTTAATGGCCTCCACCTCATCCTTGTCTTTCCTCAGCATCCTGTCAAACAGTCGGCCAGTTAACATAGTGTGTTTAACAGCAAGAATTTGACCGTTTTAACCTTCGCTAAAAAGACGCAGTGAAAGCAACTGGTCATTTAATAGAAACATAGCCATTTCCATTGACTCCAGCGATAATGCAATGTCAACACATACAATTTTTTGCAAAACACAATGGAAGCAGGCAGACTGACCTGACAAAATCTCCCTCTGCCATTCCATATGGGTTGGCCATCTTGTTCAGATCCAACTCCTGCTCCGTGTTGAGCTCGTCAACGTCCACCTCCACGTCTGAAAACACGCACACGACAGTGGTATGAGAAAATAATACATAATCACATTCCACATACATTACCATTTACTGGGCTTTTAAAATTTTATTTGACCTTTATTTAACCAGGTAAGCTAGTTGAGAACAAGTTCTCATTTACAACTGCGACCTGGCAAACACGGGCTTATTCATCATTGCAGTCAACATGCTGCATTATGGGTAAATTGTGACTGAACTACAAATAATAATTTATTACATTTTTTGATGCAAGGC
Source organism: Oncorhynchus gorbuscha (assembly GCF_021184085.1). NCBI lineage: Eukaryota > Metazoa > Chordata > Actinopteri > Salmoniformes > Salmonidae > Oncorhynchus > Oncorhynchus gorbuscha. The sequence continues at coordinate 50,096,974 of NC_060185.1, forward strand.
CATTTGTAGATCAGTCCGTCGGCAGCAGGCTGCAAAGTCGAATAAGCCCCATGTCCATCCAACCCGACAACTCATACTTGCTTGAGTGAGAAGGTATTGGGACTCACCAATGTCTGGGATGCCCTCGTCCTCCTCCGATTCGCTGTTCTCAGAGTCATCCTCCTCCCCTTTCTCTTCCTCCTCCCCAGGCTCCGTAACAGTGCTGTCCTCGTACGTGTAGCCAATGGTAGCCTTCTCTTTAGCAAGCCTAAACAAAAGGGGGGCTTATTAATAATCAACACAAACAATCTGTAAATTAGTGCATACTTCTAGAAACCATATAGAATGTGAAAAGATGGGATAGGACTAACTTTTTCTTCTCATCCTCATTTGGCCTCTGCAGGCCACCATAGAGCTCGTCCATTTGGATCTGGTACAAACACTGCTCCTCAGAGACTGCAGAGGGACAGCGGGAGGTTAGAGAACACAGAAAAACAACATACCCACTGGGAGGGAGGCACAAGAGACATGGCATTACCAACACTGGCGGATACTCACTGCTGGCAAAGTCGTTCTGCACTAGGCCCCTGTAACGCTCATAGTTGCACTTCCTCTCCTCCGACTCCTGTTCTGGGGTGCTGCAACCCAAACGCAACACTTCAATATGTTTAGCGAAAAACAGTGGTCCCACGAAAAACATTTGACCTTTCATATCACATTTCATCAAACCACAACAAATCAACCTGTGTGTGTAATAATACATATCAGTGAACACGCCATACTAGTGGCGTAATAAGCTAGGAAGTTTGAAGGCGAGAGCTCAGTCACACTTACGCTGTGCTGAGGAGCGGAGGGGTGTAGGTGAGTATGAAGTCCAGGTGTGCCCTCACGTCAAACCTGTCAATCATGTTGTTGGCGTCTCCCTGCCAGGGCATCCTGCAGCAACAGAGAACATAACATACCGATTAGTGTTCTCAGGTGGTGCGACGGTGTGCAGAAAGTACGTTTGTGTGTTATGTCATGCGTTTGCGTACGTAAAAGCAAGACATGGTGGCGCGTGTGCATATGCATGTCATGTGTTGTTGTATGCATGTTTCTCTTCTCACATGTTGATGGGGCTTTCTGCGGCGAGCGCCACGGCCGAGTCCAGATGGATCTTATAGGCCCGGCCGTGAACCTGAAGGAACTGAGCCGGGTCCTTTTTCTGTAGAGGAGAGGAAAGGGTGAAAGGCAGAACACCAGAGCATGGGGAATCTTCATTCAGTAATCACCAACCCTGGTCCTGGAGAGCTACAGGGCGCAAAAGGCTTTCGTTCCAGCCCAGCACTAAAACACCAGATGATATGAAGTTGTGCAGATCTTGATGATTGGTGTAACGGGCTATGCACAAGAAAAGCAAAGCAGCGCGCTGGGGCGACTTACGATCTTCTCGTAGTACTCTCGCCGGCGCTCGCCGCGGCGTTTGTAGTCCACCATCATGCCGCGCAGCTTGCGCTCATGTTTGCGGGCCTCCTGCCACATGACGGCTCCGCTGGGTGTGGGGGCGCGGCGGGGCACGGTGGCTGTGAGGAGACAGGACAGAACCAATACCATATTACACTGAACTAAAATATAATAATGCAACATCCAACAATAAAGAGACTTAACTAACAATACCGGAGTTACAGTTCATATAAGGAAACCAGTCCATTGAAATAAATTCATTAGGCCCTAATCTATGAATTTCACATGACTGGGAATACTGATATGCATCTGTTCGTCACAGATACCTTTAAAAAAATGTTAAAGGTAGGGGCGTGGATCAGAAAACAAGTCAGTATCTGGTGTGACCATCATTTTCCTCATGCAGCATGACACATCGCCTTCGCATAGTTGATCAGGGTGTTGATTGTGGCCTGTGGAATGTTGTCCCACTCCTCTTCATTGGCTGTGCAAAGTTGTTGGATATTGTCAGGAACTGGAACATGCTGTCGTACTGTCGATACAGAGCATCCAAGCGTGCTCAATGGGTGACATGTCTGGTGAGTAGGCAGGCCATTGAAGAACTGGGACATTTTCAGCTTCCAGGAATTGTGTACAGATCCTTGCGACATGGGGCCGTGCATTATCATGCTGAAACACGAGGTAGATTAATGGCATGACAATGGGTCTCAGGATCTCGTCACGGTATCTCTGTGGATTCAAATTGACATTGATAAAATACAATTGTGTTCGTTGTCCGTAGCTTATGCCTGCCTATACCATAACCCCACCATGGGACCAGTGTTCACAAAGTTGACATCAAACCGCTAGCGTGTTTGGTCCCCTCCTGTACTCCCTGTTAACCCATGACTGCACGGCCGTGCACAACTCCAACACAATCATTAAGTTTGATCACCGATGACGATAAGCTTATAGGGAGGTCAGTGACCTGGCAGTGTGGTGCCAGGACAACAACCTTTCCCTCAACATAAAGGAGCTGATCGTGTACTACAGGAAATGGAGGACCGAGCAAGTCTCCATCCACATCGACAGGGCTGTAGTGGAGTGGGTCGAGAGCTCCTCGGTGTCCACATCACTAAGAACTTAACATTCCACTTGAAAAAAGGTAAAGAAAGAGGATTTACACCCACCAGCTCCAATTTTTCTGAAATTGTTTCTGTAGTTAGAAACATAAGATTAGCATTCCTGAAACATTATTTTGTTGAAATATATTTTGATCTGCGAAATTAAGTTAATTGATAACACTCAAATTGGATCTTTTAATTTATAGGATTCATATAATCTTCAATAAATATAGTACACCACATCTGATTTGGACTATAATTCTTCCTAACAATGTGTAAAACATGAGGAATTGAATAAATTGTCAACAGCCAGCCACAGACCACCCACACCAATCCCACCCCAGCAACCAGTATACAGTATCAATTCTCTATGTCTGACAAGTCAAATTTTATTGGTCATATACACATGGTTAGCAGATGTTATTGTGAGTGTAGTGAAGTGCTTATGCTTTTAGATCCGACAGTGCAGCAGTATCTAATAGGTAATATCTAACAATTCCACAACAAAACCTAATAGACACAATCTAGTAAAGGAATACGATGAGAATATAAGTAAGTAGAAGAATATAAGTATAAAATATATGGATGAGCAGTGACAGAGCAGCTAAGATGCAATAGATAGTAAAGAATAGATAGAAGGATATAGTATACAGTGAGGCAAAAAAAGTATTTAGTCAGCCACCAATTGTGCAAGTTCTCCCACTTAAAAAGATGAGGCCTGTAATTTTCATCATAGGTACACTTCAACTATGACAGACAAAATTTGAAAAAAATATATCCAGAAAATCACATTGTAGGATTTTTTATTAATTTATTTGCAAAATATGGTTGAAAATAGGTATTTGGTCACCTACAAACAAGCAAGATTTCTGGCTCTCACAGACCTGTAACTTCTTCTTTAAGAGGCTCCTCTCCACTCCTTACCTGTATTAATGGCACCTGTTTGAACTTGTTATCAGTATAAAAGACACCTGTCCGCAACCTCAAACAGTCACACTCCAAACTCCACTATGGCCAAGACCAAAGAGCTGTCAAAGGACAACAAAATTGTAGACCTGCACCAGGCTGTCGGAATCTGCAATAGGTAAGCAGCTTGGTTTGAAGAAATCAACTGTGGGAGCAATTATTAGGAAATGGAAGACATACAAGACCACTGATAATCTCCCTCGATCTGGGGCTCCACGCAAGATCTTACCCCGTGGGGTCAAAATGATCACAAGAACGGTGAGCAAAAATCCCAGAACCATATGGGGGGACCTAGTGAATGACCTGCAGAGAGCTAGGACCAAAGTAACAAAGCCTACCATCAGTAACACACTACGCCGCCAGGGACTCAAATCCTGCAGTGCCAGACGTGTCCCCCTGCTTAAGCCAGTACATGTCCAGGCCCGTCTGAAGTTTGCTAGAGAGCATTTGGATGATCCAGAAGAAGATTGGGAGAATGTCATATGGTCAGATGAAACCAAAATATAACTTTTTGTTAAAAACTCAACTCGTCGTGTTTGGAGGACAAAGAATGCTGAGTTGCATCCAAAGAACACCATACCTACTGTGAAGCATGGGGGTGGAAACATCATGCTTTGGGGCTGTTTTTCTGCAAAGGGACCAGGACGACTGATCCGTGTAAAGGAAAGAATGAATGGGGCCATGTATCGTGAGATTTTGAGTGAAAACCTCCTTCCATCAGCAAGGGCATTGAAGATGAAACGTGGCTGGGTCCTTCAGCATGACAATGATCCCAAACACACCGCCCGGGCAACGAAGGAATGGCTTCGTAAGAAGCATTTCAAGGTCCTGGAGTGGCCTAGCCAGTCTCCAGATCTCAACCCCATAGGAAATCTTTGGAGGGAGTTGGAAGTCCGTGTTGCCCAGCAACAGCCCCAAAACATCACTGCTCTAGAGATCTTTGTGGGCTATACTCGGCCTTGTCTCAGGATGGTAAGTTGGTGGTTGAAGATTTCCCTCTAGTGGTGTGGGGGCTGTGCTTTGGCAAAGTGGGTGGGGTTATATCCTTCCTGTTTGGCCCTGTCCGGGGGTGTCCTCGGATGGGGCCACAGTGTCTCCTGACCCCTCCTGTCTCAGCCTCCAGTATTTATGCTGCAGTAGTTTATGTGTCGGGGGGCTAGGGTCAGTTTGTTTATCTGGAGTACTTCTCCTGTCCTATTCGGTGTCCTGTGTAAATCTAAGTGTGCGTTCTCTAATTCTCTCCTTCTCTCTTTCTTTCTCTCTCTCGGAGGACCTGAGCCCTAGAACCATGCCCCAGGACTACCTGACATGATGACTCCTTGCTGTCCCCAGTCCACCTGGCCATGCTGCTGCTCCAGTTTCAACTGGCCTGGGCCCTAGGACCATGTCCCAGGACTACCTGACATGAGGACTCCTTGCTGTCCCCAGTCCACCTGGCCATGCTCCTGCTCCAGTTTCAACTGTTCTGCCTTACTATTATTCAACCATGCTGGTCATTTATGAACATTTGAACATCTTGGCCACGTTCTGTTATAATCTCCACCTGGCACAGCCAGAAGAGGACTGGCCACCCCACATATGCTCTCTCTAATTCTCTCTTTCTTTCTCTCTCTCGGAGGACCTGAGCCCTAGGACCGTGCCCCAGGACTACCTGACATGATGGCTCCTTGCTGTCCCCAGTCCATCTGACTGTGCTGCTGCTCCAGTTTCAACTGTTCTGCCTTATTATTATTTGACCATGCTGGTCATTTATGAACATTTGAACATCTTGGTCATGTTCTGTTATAATCTCTACCCGGCACAGCCAGAAGAGGACTGGCCACCCCACATAGCCCGGTTCCTCTCTAGGTTTCTTCCTAGGTTTTGGCCTTTCTAGGGAGTTTTTCCTAGCCACCGTGCTTTTACACCTGCATTGTTTGCTGTTTGGGGTTTTAGGCTGGGTTTCTGTACAGCACTTTGAGATATCAGCTGATGTACGAAGGGCTATATAAATAAATTTGATTTGATTTGATTTGATCTGCATGGAGGAATGGGCCAAAATACCAGCAACAGTGTGTGAAAACCTTGTGAAGACTTACAGAAAACGTTTGAACTCTGTCATTGCCAACAAAGGGTATATAACAAAGTATTGAGATAAACTTTTGTTATTGACCAAATACTTATTTTCCACCATAATTTGCAAATAAATTCATAAAAAATCCTACAATGTGATTTTCTGGATTTTTTTCTCCAATTTTGTCAGCTTCTCTGTCCCAGCTTTGATGCACCTGTACTGACCTTGGCAGGGTGAACAGGTAGTGGCTCGGGTGGTTATTGTCCTTGATAATCTTTTTTTTAACTTCCTGTGACATCGGGTGTTGTAGGCGTCCTGGAAGGGAGGTAGTTTGTAGAGGTCGACCGATTATGATTTCTCAAAGCCGATACCGATTATTGGGGGCCCATAAAAGGCGGTACCGATTAAATTGGCCGATTTTTTATTTATTTATAATAATGACAATTACAACAATACTGAATTAACACTTATTTTAATTTAATATAATACAACAATAAAATCAATTTAGCCTAAAGTAAATACTGAAACATGTTCAAGCTGGTTTAAGTAATGCAAAAACAAAGTGTTGGAGAAGAAAGTAAAAGTGCAATATGTTCCAGGTAACTGCTCAAAAAATAAAGGGAACACTTAAAAAACACAATGTAACAGGTGGAAATTATAGGCAATTAGCAAGACACCCCCAATAAAGGAGTGGTTCTACAGGTGATAACCACAGACCACTTCTCAGTTCCTATGCTTCCTGGCTGATGTTTTGGTCACTTTTGAATGCTGGCGGTGCTTTCACTCTAGTGGTAGCATGAGACTGAGTCTACAACCCACGCAAGTGGCTCAGGTAGTGGAGCTCATCCAGGATGGCACATCAATGCGAGATGTGGCAAGAAGGTTTGCTGTGTCTGTCAGCGTAGTGTCCAGAGCATGGAGGCGCTACCAGGAGACAGGCCAGTACATCAGGAGATGTGGAGGAGACCGTAGGAGGGCAACAACCTGGCAGCAGGACCACTACCTCCACCTTTGTGCAAGGAGGAGCACTGCCAGAGCCCTGCAAAATGACCTCCAGCAAGCCACAAATGTGCATGTGTCTGCTCAAACGGTCAGAAACAGACTCCATGAGGGTGGGATGAGGGTCCGACGTCCACAGGTGGGGGTTATGCTTACAGCCCAACACTGTGAAGGACGTTCGGCATTTGCCAGAGAACACAAAGATTGGCACATTTGCCACTGGCACCCTGTGCTCTTCACAGATGAAAGCAGGTTCACACTGAGTACATGTGACAGACGTGACAGTCTGGAGACGCCGTGGAGAACGTTCTGCTGCCTGCAACATCCTCCAGCATGACCGGTTTGGCAGTGGGTCAGTCATGGTGTGGCATTTCTTTGAGGGGCCGCACAGCCCTCCATGTGCCCGCCAGAGGTAGCTTGACTGCCATTAGGTACCGAGATGAGATCCTCAGACCCCTTGTGAGACCATATGCTGGTGCGGTTGGCCCTGGGTTCCTCCTAATGCAAGACAATGCTAGACCTCATGTGGCTGGAGTGTGTCAGCAGTTCCTGCAAGAGGAAGGCATTGATGCTATGGACTGGCCCACCCGTTCATCCGACCTGATTCCAATTGAGCACATCTGGGACATCATGTCCCGCTCCATCCACCAACGCCACGTTGCACCGCAGACTGTCCAGGAGTAGGCGGATGCTTTAGTCCAGGTCTGAGAGATGATCCCTCAGGAGACCATCCGCCACCTCATCAGGAGCATGCCCAGGCGTTTTAGGGAGGTCATACAGGCACGTGGAGGCCACACACACTACTGAGCCTCATTTTGACTTGTTTTAAGGACATTACATCAAAGTTGGATCAGCCTGTAGTGTGGTTTGACTCCAAATCCAGACATCCATGGGTTGATAAATTTGATTTCCATTGATCATTTGTGTGATTTTGTTGTCAGCACATTCAACTATGTAAAGAAAAAAGTATTTAATAAAAATATTTCATTCATTCATCTAGGATGTGTTATTTTAGTGTTCCCTTTATTATTTTGAGCAGTGTATGTGCCATGTAAGAAAGCTAACGTTTCAGTTCCTTGCGCAGAACATGAGAACATATGAAAGCTGGTGGTTCCTTTTAACATGAGTCTTCAATATTCCCAGGTAAGAAGTTTTAGGTTGTAGTTATTATAGGAATTATAGGACTATTTCTCTCTATACCATTTGTATTTCATTAACCTTTGACTATTGGATGTTCTTATAGGCACTTTAGTGTTGCCAGTGTAACAGTATAGCTTCTGTCCCTCTCCTCGCTCCTCCCTGGGCTCGAACCAGCAATACAACGACAATTAACAGGCAGCCTCCTCGTGGAGTGCAACGAGAGAAGGCAGGTCGTTATTGCGTTGGACTAGTTAACTGTAAGGTTGCAAGATTGGATTCCCCGAGCTGACAAGGTTAAAATCTGTCGTTCTGCCCCTGAACAAGGCAGTTAACCCACTGTTCCTAGGCCGTCTTTGAAAATAAAAATAAAACTGACTTCCCTAGTTAAATAAAGATTAAATAAAGATGTAGTAAAAAAATTAAAAAATAATTTAAAAAAATACTGCGCCCATAATACCGATTTCCGATTCGGCCATTCCGATTAATCGGTCGACCTCTAGTAGTATGCCCCTGGTGATGCGTTGTGCAGACAGCACCACCCACTGGAGAGCCTTGCGGTTGAGGGCGGTGCAGTTACCGTACCAGGCGGTGATACAGCCCAACAAGATGCTCTCAATCGTGCACATGTAAAAGTTGGTGAGGGTTTGTCACCGCCTGGTCACTTTTTTCAGCCTCCTGAGTTGAAGAGGGGCGCTGTTGCGCCTTCACCACACTGAGTGCGTGGACCATTTCAGTTAGTCTGTAATGTGTATGCCAAGAAACTTCAAACTTCGCACCTTCTCCACTGCTATCCCGTCAATGTGGATAGGGGTGTGCTCCCTTTTCTGTTTCCTGAAGTCCACGATCATCTCTTGTTTTGCTGACATTGAGTGATAGGTTGTTTTCCTGACACCACACTCCGAGTGCCCTCACCTCCTCACTATTGGCAGTCTCATCGTTGTTGGTAATCAAGCTTACCACTATTGTGTCGTCTGCAAATTTGATGATTGAATTGGAGGTGTGCATGGCCACGCAGTCATGGGGGAACAGGGAGTACAGGAGGGGGCTGAGCACACACCCTTGTGGGGCCCCAGTGTTGAGGACCAGTGAAGTGGAGATGTTGCTTCCTACCGTCACTACCTGGGGAGGCCCATCAGGAAGTCCAGGACCCAATTGCACAGAGCAGGGTTGAGACCCAGGGTCTCAAGCTTAATGATGAGTTTGGAGGGTACTATGGTGTTGAATGCTGCGCTGAAGTCAATGAACAGCATTCTTACATAGGTATTCCTCTTGTCCAGATGGGATAGGGCGGTGTGCAGTGTGAGGGCGATTGCAACGTCTGTGGACCTATTGGGGTAGTAAGCAAATTGAAGTGGGTCTAGGGTGACAGGTAGGGTGGAGGTGATATGATTCTTAACTAGCCTCCCAAGGCACTTCATGATGACAGAAGTGAGTGCTACGGGGCGATAGTCATTTAGTTCAGTTACCTTAGCTTTCTAAGAAACAGAAACAATGGAGGCCATCTTGAAGCATGTGGGGACAGCAGACTGGGATAGAGAGAGATTGAAGTTTCCCGTAAATACACCAGCCAGCTGATCTGTGCATGCTTTGAGGACGCAGCTAGGGATGCCGTCTGGGCCAGCAGCCTTGTGAGGGTTAACACGTTTAAATGTTTTACTCACATCGGCCATGGAGAAGGAGAGCCCACAGTCTTTGGTAGCGGGCCTAGTCGGTGGCACTGTATTGTCATCAAAGCGCACAAAGAAGTTGTTTATTTGTCTGGAAGCAAGGCGTCGTTGTCCGCGATGGGGCAGGATTTCTTTTTGTAATCCGTGATTGTCTGTAGACCCTGCCACATTACATCTCATGTTTGAGCCGCTGAATTGCGACTCCACTTTGTCTCTATACTGACACTTTGCTTGTTTGATTGACTTACGGAGGGAAAACTACACTGTTTGTATTCGGCCATATTTCCAGTCGCCTTGCCATGATTAAATGTGGTGGTACGTGCTTTCAGTTGTGCGCGAATGCTGCAATCAATCCACGGTTTCTGGTTTGGGAAGGTTTTAGTAGTCACAGTGGGTACAACATATCCTATACACTTCCTTATAAACTCACTCACTGAGACAGCGTATACGTCAATGTTATTATCCGAGGCTACCCGGAACATATCCCAGTCCATCGAAGCAATCTTGAAGCGTGGCATCCGATTGGTCAGACCAGCATTGGATAGACCTAAGCACGGACGCTTCCAGTTTGAATTTCTGCCTATAGGAGGGGAGCAACAAAATGGAGTCATGGTCAGATTTGCCAAAAGGAGGGCGGGGGAGGGCCTTGTATGCATCTCGGAAGTTAGAGTTGCAATGTTTGAGCGTGTTACTTGCTCATGAACAGCAATCGATATGCAGATATAATTTAGGTAGACTTGTTCTCAAATTAGCTTTTTAAATGCAGCCTGAGGATATATGGTTTCCAGTTTGCAAAGAATCCAGTGAAGTTCCTCGACGGCCGTCTTGGTATCCGCTTGCGGCGGGATATACACGGCTGTGACGATAACCGAGAAGAGTTCTCTTGGGAGATAATACGGTCGGCATTTGATTGTGAAGAATTCTAGGTCAGGTGAACAGAAGGACTTGAGTTCTTGTATGTTGTTACAATTACACCATGAGTTGTTTATCATGAAACATACATCCCCGCCCTTCTTACCGGAGAGATATTTATTCCTGTTGGCGTGATGCACTGAAAATCCCGTTGGCTGTATGGACTCCGACAGCATGTCCCCAGCTAGCCATTCTTCCGTGAAACAGAATATGTTACAATCCCGGATATCTCTTTGGAAAGCAACTCTTACCCTGATTTCGTTGACTTTGTTAACTAGGGACTAGACATTAGCAAGTAGTATACTCGGCAGCAGTGGGTTGTGTGCGCGCATCCGAAGCCTCACTAGAAGACTGCTCCGGCACCCTTTCCTCTGGCAGTGTTGTTTTTTTGAGTCAGCCTCTGGAATCAGTTCAAATGCCCTGGGAGGTGCAGACATAGGATCCACTTTGGAAAAGTCGAATTCCTGGTTGTGCTGGTAAGTTGACGTCTCGCTGATATCCAATAGTTCTTCCCAGTTGTATGTAATAACACTTAAGGTTTTCTGGGCTAAAAATGTAAGAAATAATACATTAAACAAAATACTGCACAGTTTCCTAAGGACTAGAAGCGAAGCTGCCATCTCTATCGGCGCCATCTTGAATATGTAGCATGGAGCTGCTGCTTGAAGTATTGCTTCTTCATACTATGTAATATATTCCCTGTGAATCTGTTGATGCTTTTTTACCCCGTTTGGAGAAATGGGGTAAAAAGATAGTCTTTCGTCCATTTAGTTTCAATGGAATTATCACATATTAGTAATAATTTAATCGAAAGAGATATGACTGCAATTCAATGGTTTATAATTGTATTATTTTATTAAGGTTGTCACAACATTTTAGTCACTAGCCCATTTCTCAATTAAAGTTCTGGGCTTGTAGGAAAAGTCCTCATAGGAGAATTGCACCAAACAGATAGCCCTCTCAGAGAGCTGCCATTTGTTGGTCTATTCAAGGAGAGTTGGGTTGAAGCATTAGGTTGCTAAGAAAATTACAAACGGAATTGCTTTGTCAGGGGACTGTAGAAGGAACAGCGGCATCTAGTGGGCAAAACATGGTACTTTCACACTAATTTATGCTATATAATACAAGTGACTTTAATGGCTAATTTCTCTAAACAGGGAAAACGTCACCAGATTCACAGGAAATAGGCTACATCACAAAAGATTAAGAAGCAATACTCCAAGCTGCAGCGCCATACTACTTGTCAAACATAGAGAGCTGATCCTGCATACTGGTTGTTGGGGTGGGATTGTTGTGGGGTCCGTGGGTGGCTTTTGACCATTTTATTGGATTCCTCGTGTCTTACTCAATGGTAGGAAGGAGTTTGATCTTAAATCGGATGTTGGGTACTACATTTGTTGAATATTGTGTGAATACTATTAATTAAAAAGGAACAATTTGGGTGCAATCAATTAGCTTAATTTCTCAGAGATCAAATTAGATTTACAACCAATGAGAATTTCAGCAATACTAATCTTATGTTTCTAACAACAGAAAACATTTCCGAAAAATTTGAGATGGTGAGTGTCATGGTTTGCTGAAATGACATGGTATGACCCATGGTCCACACACACCAACAGTAGTAAAGAAGGCACGACAATGCCTGTTCCCCCTCAGGAGGCTGAAAAGATCTGGCATGAGATCCTCAAAGTTTTACAGCTGCACCATTGAGAGCATCTAGACTGCCTGCATCCCTGCTTGGTACAGCAACTGCTTGGCATCTGACTGCAAGGCACTACAGAGGGTAGTATATACGGCCCAGTACATCACTGGGGCCGAGCTCCCTACCATTCAGGACCTCTATACCACGCGGTGTCAAAGGAAGGCCCTGAAAGTGGTCAATGACTCCAGCTACCCAAGTAAGACAGACGTTTATCTCTACTACTACACAGCAAGCAGTAACGATGCACGAAGTCTGGAATCATTAGGACACTGAACAGCTTACCAAAATAGTTAACCTAACAGCTACCCGTACTCTCGGCATTGACTCATCACATACGCTGCTGTTACTGCTTATCACCTATTATGTTGCCTAGTCACTATACCCCCAACTATATTTGCATATCTACCTCAATTACCTCGTAACCTTGCAAATCGACTCGGTACTTGTACCCCGTTTAGCAAAGTTATCGTTACTTATTGTGCATTTCCTCGTGTTACTATTTTTCCCGTAAGTAAGCATTTCACTGTTAGTCTACACCTATTGTTTACGTGACATGTGACAAATACACATTTATTTTGATTTGAGACCTGCCCCTACAACCCACTGTAGCACAACCAAAACATGAACACCGTTTTCATCACTAAACGGACAAGTGTAGCACGCTAGCTAACGTTAACCTAGCTATCCTAGTAGAGCGAGAAGTACGGCTACATTTGTTTTGCAGACTTAAAACACAGTGTCTGCAGAAAATGCGTTTTAGCTTCTTGAATTTGCTAGCTACTAAGCGCAATGACTGCTGTCCCAATAACGTGAGCTAGCTAGCCGCTTAGCTCTTCCTTAGCTAATTAGTCATTAAGCTAACTAGCAATGATGGCCTCCATGTGTGGTTGGGAATAATGCACTCGAAAGATTGTGTATAAATACAGTACATGCCATCATGAATTGAGTTGATATATTTGTCACATATTAGGATACCTGTTTTTGTAGACCTCCAACACACACTTGAAATTGTTTCTCCAAATTGTTCGGCTGAGCGATGGCAGCCGATATCATCCCGTCACACCTCCTTCAGACCGGAAGTCCACTCTGAGTTTGCGGGATGTTGTCAAAATTGTGTGTTGTTTATTTTTCTTCTTCTTTGGTATTATGGCGGTCCGCAAACAGATGTTATAGGTGCATGCCGCCATCTACTGTGTTGGCTGTGCATCAGCCTGCTTTTCTGTAGTATAAATTCATTACACTTTGTGAAAAAATTGCCCTACCAGCTAACCCTGCACCCATTTAAACCGCAACACTATTCCACACTTTGGCCCTGTCTGATCCTACTCCAGGCCAGCAGCCTGGGAGGATGGGACACTATTGTTCAAAACATCTTTACCAATTTTCCTGCAGTAAAATCTCACACACCCAAGTACTTCTCCTCAGCTGCCATCAAAATCAAATCAAATTTTATTGATCACATACACATGGTTAGCAGATGTTATTCCGAGTGTGGCGAAATGCTTATGCTTCTAGATCCGACTTTGCAGCAGTATCTAACAGGTAATCTAACATCACAACATCTATCCTCTGGGATTTACGTTCCTTTCCTGGGGTACAATTGATGACCATGGCCTTGAATGCCAAAAAAACACTGAAGCACATGTTATTCCATATCACTCTCTATTGGCTTCGGGCTACTCACATGGATCCTCTTAGGATCCCTGACCCTGGACCCATCTTCCTCTACTACTCTCTTCACTGTCTCAGCATATGGCACCTTCTGCACTACTCTGATCCTGGCAACCTCAACCTGCCTTTCTCACACCAGACACCTCTGATCTCCAGCACCATGGGTACCTCTACAGATTACACTCACAACTTTTCCCACCGATACTACACATTCCTTTGTCTCATGTCCTTCTGCACACTTCTCACATCTAGGAATATCCCTCCTACACACTGCTGCCACCTGACCATAAGCTTGACATCTAAAACACTGTAACGGATTCGGGACAAAAGTGCTCACGGGATAACTGTCACATCCCAACTTTATCTGGTAAAGACTCGAAACTCAGTAGTACAGACAGTGTCTTCTTTGTTTCACCGAGCTCTCTATGAGTGTAACTGACAGTTAGACTTAGAGGTTATGTTGTTGTCCTTTGTTTGAATTGTTTACGTGTCTGTGGCGCAGGGGAAATAACAAGACAAGCGGAACTAAGTAGCTAATACTGTTGTATCCTGATCCTTATTGTAGCAACACACTTTTGGAGGGAAGGCGCTGTGTTAGCTAAGTTTTCATGTCATCGGGTGTAGTTCATAAAGGTTGCAGCGTGTATGTTAGGATGAAGTGTGAATTCATGCCAGGAATAATAAGTGTGAAGTTTGATTTCCTCCCTTCTGTAATAAGCAGCCAATGAGGTATTTTTCCTTTATTCATGTGTTTAATATGATACTGTTATAGCGCCGGTTAAACTGTTATGTATGTAAGCACTTCAGAGTTATACCAAGCTAATAAGTCACTCGTAAGATAAGGAGATTGTAAGAGTGTGCTTAACTGTATTTTTCATTTACTTTATAGTTCTCACGGAAGGTGATAATTCTGACTAAAACTACAGAATAAAGCAGCCAGTTAAAATCAAGGAACGGTTGTGCTCGTGGTTACTGAAGGGAGCTACAGTGAGACGAGTCTGCATCGCACCAAACAGAGGGTGTCACAGACACAGGGAATCTTCAACTTCATTTGATCCTCCTCAATACTTAACGTCACTCCAGTTATCATTCCTTTCACTCCTTTCCCCAGTCGCATGGTTTAGAGCGCACGCTCCCTCTGGATGGCAGAACTGCAAAAAATCAACACGATTCCACTTTGAGTGCCTTACACCGACCAAACATTCCCCAACCTTTTCTCCACCCAACCTGACACCACATATGGATCTGCCAGAAGACAAGAATCATTATCTCCTAAAAATCTCACTCACACTGGGCCAGAATCAGGATGAGGCTCAAACTCAGCGGTCTTCACAAAAGTTCTGTTTGATCCACCACTCCATATTCACTGAAAACATGTTCCAATTTTCTCCTTTTTTCCCCGTCAGCCATCTTCTCCTTCATCAGATCTTCCAGAAGGCCTGTGCATTCCCCCATATCCCCATCTCCCCATCTCCATATTCCCCCATCTCCATATTCCCCCATCTCCCCATTCCCCCATCTCCCCATCTCATGGCCACAGGTGTGTAGTTTTTCAGTTATAAAATGGTATATACGGAATAACACAGAGTTTCTTCGCAAGACTTCCGGGAACATCGCAAGACTTCCGGGAACATCGCAAGACTTCCGGGAACATCGCAAGACTTCCGGGAACATCGCAAGACTTCCGGAAACATCACAAGACTTCCGGGAACATCGCAACACTTCCGGGAACATCGGAAGACCTCCGGGAACGCTTGCGAAACACACCAAGCAGACCAGGCTGGGATTTTGGGTTTAAGAAGTCAACGAGAGAAGGAAAACATCATTCCATAGTTGTTCATTTTCTCTAAATCTAAAGGCACAACCTAGATTCTAGCCAATGTTTTAAGTAGTTGAACATGTTATTACTCAGACCTTGTGAAGGTGACAAACTGACATGTTTGCATTTTCGTCAAAAGCAACTTTATATCGGAGTGCCTTTGATGTGACGGCCTGCACGTGAGCAGTTAGGCGCGAGATGACCGTTAGACCCGATGACGTGTTTCTGTGCATGAACTTAGCTAGCCAACGTCGCTATGACATCGACTACAAGCGTGATCAGGGATTTCTACTGGAGAAGCAGTTCCTGGCTTCATGCTGTACTGTCTTTGCTAGTAAAATGGTTGTGTTTTTAAAGATACATAGGACTGAAATATATGTTTTGGAAATATGAACATCCATGAAAAGGGCTCTAACCTAAATGGCACAGTCTCTAAAAGGCCACAGGCCTCTACGGGGAGTTTAGTCCTCGCGTGCATAATCCTATCCGGCATGACAGGCAAGGCAGTGGGGCAGAGCAGCTAAGGGACCAGACAGGATCGAGTTCTCGTGTGCCTCTGGCAGTACTAGAGGGGCAGCTGATAGCCAGTGTCATTTTAGAGAACCATGGGGGCCAGGAGGGTGCCTGCTCTGGTCCACGTAAGGGGCTTAGGCGCCGCCCCGCGAGGAGAATGCACATGGACACAAAAGTAGTCTTGGGCCACCCCATGGAACGCCTCAGGTGTGGCAAAGGACCCTCTAACTCAGCTGGTGCAGGTCTGCTGGGGCCCATCCGTTGGCAGGTGAATACGATGCTGGCCACGGCTGGAGGCGGTAGCTCCCCTACTGCAGTGCAGGATAGTGGCACACCAGTCACAACTTTCGTCGGCAGCTCACTGGCTATAAGCAGGATTACTAACTTGATTGGCCACTAGATGGCGTTACAGGACCTATCCTTTCTTCGTGGTTCAGTTACCTCATGGTTCTCTCATACCTCTGAAGTCATTGTCAGATGATAAAGCTTCAGTTTAACTCAGTGAGGACCCTTTTGAGATGATTCTACATGCCCTGCTGCTTTGAATATGAAGAAAGTGAGATTTGTAGAGTTCAATTTCAGTTGGAGGTGTCAGAAGTATCTCCCAAAAATGACACTTTTGAGGGACAAATGGTTTATATTTATCATACCTAACCCACACGTGTGAGTTGTGTTGACATTGAAAAGGGGGTCGGTCGTTCCACCGGTTAGGTGCATTTTGATGAGTGTAGCCTAACTTGATTTCATCCAATTTTTACATTCTGCATAAAGCGCACATGTTCAACTTCATAAAAAACACGTAAAAAAATTAAGTAACAGGGTTGGCCGTAACAGGGTTGACCGTAACAGGGTTGACCACAACAGGGTTGACCGTAACAGGGTTGACGATTTCTTCTTAAATCAGCCATAAATCCCCTTGTGACAGGGGGAATGGAAGCTTGTTGTGTGCACAGGGTGTGGCAATTGAATGCAAGCTTCCCAAATAAAAGTATAATTGTTCAAACATTTCTAACCTAACTTCTATGGGTAACAGGGTTGACTTGTTATGCTCGAATCCCTTCGTTTTCCACCACAAAACCTCAGAAAACGCCCCAAAAGAGTATAACATGATTGGAAATAAAACCACGAGGAAACCTGTAGGAAACTTGATCATTTCAACATGACTAGTTTCAAGCACTCTAAAGCTCATTTCTGACAAGAATATTGAGAGGCCAGAACAAACACTGCAGGTTTACAATAGCTGCTGGTCTCTGGTTCCTCGAAATAGATCTAGAGGAACTAGTAGAAACATTGAAACCACCCTCTGTGATTTTAACCTTGACCCCCAGTTCATGGATTCAAAGCGGCTGGGGCATACATATAGGCACCCAAGAGACGCCAAGTGGACAAACTCACACTCGAGTACCATTGGACTGAACAGCCAATAGGATACATCACCATAAATGTAATATGTAATATATACCCTGCATTAGTATGATGGCAAAATCAATGGATGATCAATGAACGAGGAGCTTGAAACTTTGTACAATGAGGAACTTTGACCTTTTCTGTATGTATGGTTGATGATGGGTGGGTTATGGAGTCATCCTGAGCTGCACAGCAGGTGTAAAGAGGTCTCTACAATGCAGTGATTTTGTGTGTGTGTGTGTGGTAGAAACTCTATTTCCTACATTTCCATGTGGCCAGGGTGGGGACGGGAAGCCCATGGTCATTTCCACCCTTTAGCCTGTCTGATAAGGGCAAAGGTCACATTCGTCATAGCCGTAAGCCTGCTCACTCTAACTGCGGTGACCTCTCACTTTCTCTCTCTCACAACACACACACACACACACACACACACACACACACACACACACACACACACACACACACACACACACACACACACACACACACACACACACACACACACACACACACACACACACACACACACACACACACACACACACACACAGATCACATATTCATTCTCACTGTATTGTGAACTCACTTACAGCATCTATTGCTCTCTAATATAAACATACAGGGACACACTTGCTAAGAAAGTCCCTCACAGGCAATTAAATAATTTTGGGATATCAAAGCCGGCCAGGTGTTTTATCCTTATTTTTTCCTGGCACAATCACAATCTCTCTGTGTGTGCATGAGTGTTTGTGTTAGGTTTGAGTGATTGCTGTGGGTGTTGTGTATGTGTGTGTTGCGTGATCTGGTGACACAGTCATGGTTACAGCCATGCTCTCAATGATGGAATATCCTTTCTGGCCTCCCAGTACTGGTGGAATAAGAATGGATCTACTAGACATGGAACTGCATGACCCATTCAACGACTTGAAAGTGTCTTTCCTTCCTACCTCTCCTTGATAAACGCACTGATCTACCGTGACGGGATTGTTGAAAGCTATCTATTCACCTATCCATTTGTGTTGGATCTGAGACACAAATAACTCAGGTGACACAAACATGGATTTGGAAGGTAAATGCACTTTAATTACGATCCACACCTGCTGGCAGCCCCAGACGAATGGAAGGAGAGAGAGGACAAATAGCGCAAAGTAAAACAGCGACTTTCAGAGACAAACCACAGTACAAAAAACAACAATATCAATATGTACAACATATATACAACAGTGCTATTTTACACACAGGTATAAAAAACATTTGACATCTTTGACAACCACAGTGCGTTACAGAGACCGCACAGGCAACAGCGTTCTGTTTTAACTCCGTTCTCTCATGGTTCAAATGGATTGGGGTCAGGCTCTACTCTCTTGTCTGACCTTTCCCTCTTTTTTAAAATGTTTCATCTAAAGCTTGCAGTCATTGATTCTTTTTTGCTCTTTTGTTGCTCCTTCAGTCATTGTCTCTCTCCCTCCTGGCAACAGGCATGATGGTCTGTCATGCTTATCACACACACACCTCGCACTGTCACGCGTACACACACCTCGCACTGACACACGCAGACACAAAGACACACACACACACACAATAATTACACCACAGTTTATCCTTCAATAATTCATGTGGAAATTGACTAATTGGAATTAAAAAACACTTTGCCCTTCCCTCGCATCCCCTGTCAGTTGCCTTCCAGCCCAGGAGGCCACAGTGCAGGGCCACAGTGCAGGGCCACAGTCTCTGTAGAGGTCCAGTTACATATGTCGGTGACAGGCCATCTAGGCCTTCCAGGGCAACCAGGAGAGTGGGGTGCCTACAGAGGGATATTAACACCTGGGGAATGGCTCAAATGGCTCCTCACAGTTGTTCCCATAAAACACAGAGACACTCAGACACAAGCCAGACTCTAACTCAAGGCCAACCTTCATAAGATTAGCTCCGGGGTCAGCAGGTCAGAAGTGCATGATGTCATAAGTCGGAGGTTAAAGTTCACCGCCACGCTGTTTCTTGATGATCTGCTTAGCTACCCCGTAGGCCCAGCATTCTACACCAATAATATATGCTATTTAGCAGATGACAATCTCAGCTCACAAAAGATGAGGAGTCAACTCAGAGAGGGATGGGTCGGGTGAGGTCATCACCACAGGAACCTATGCAGCATGGCACAGCGCTGGGGTCCAGGGCCAGGCAGAGAGAAGTGGGCGCAAAATAATAAAAGCCTCTGACAGTTCAAAGGTCACACCTCCAGTTCCTGATTGTCTGAGTAGTGGAAGCGGTTGAGCTTCTCCCTCTCCAGGTTGGAGATGTCCTGTTTGGCGGCGGGGGTTGAGGGTTTGAGTGCAGGGGAGGGGTGTGAGGGGGCCGGGGAGGGGGGCAGAGTGAGCTCGATCTCCTCGCAGCAGCGCAGTACAGGGACAGGGGTGTGGGCGGTGGTGTTGGGGGTGAGAGGGGGCAGGAGGGGGCGCGGGGCGGTCCAGGTTTCGGACGAGGGTGACGAACTCCCTCTGGTTGTTGATGCCCTCCTCCTGGAGCCCGCCCTGCGTTTTTTTCCGTCGTCGGTGGAGACGGGAGAGGAAGAGAGCGCAAGCTGCGCAGCCGCACGCCATTAGTAACGCTGACACACCTACCAACACCATGTAGAGATTGACCCCTCCACGAGCCGGGTCTGACATGGCACCTAGTGAGAGACAGAGAGAAATAAAGAGAGAGAGAGAGAGAGAGAGAGACACGTTAGTTAGTTCGTTAGTTAACAAACACACCTGTACACATACATAATGTGAAAAGAAATCTCATCCCACTACACCTCACCTGGACAGTGTTGGCCATGACAGGGGTCCTTAAGGCTTGTGCACTCGTTACCATAGTAACCCTCGGGGCAGGCACACATGTACCCCCCCCCTCGGTGCTCCGACAAGACACCCCCTGCTGGCATGGGTTGGGATTGCACAGATCCACCACCACCTGGACAATGTGAACAAGAACAAAATATGTGAGGAGGATACAGAGAGCCAATGGGAAGATGACGAATCTGACAATGGAGTCTGACCTCGCAGTACGTCCCTGAGTAGCCGATGGGACAGCTACACAGCTCCGCCCTGCCCTCCTTGTCCACACACTGGCCTCCGTGCTGACAGGGGGTGCTGTCACAGGGACTGGGGCCAGTCTGGCAGTGCTTCCCAGAGAAACCAGGCAGACACAGGCAGCGTGAGCCTGACACAGAGTCCTCACAGTGACCTCCGTTTAGACACAACCCCTGGCAACTGCTGTTCCCTACAGAGCAGAGAGACATCTAGATCAGCACACTCAATCACATAGACACACACCCACACACACACACGCGCACACCATCTTTCTCCATCCTTGACCTTGACCGTATACTCACTAATGTCACAGTTTGGCCCCGCCCAGCCTGGCAGGCAATCACACAGGTATCCACCAATCAGATTACGGCAGGAGCGGGCATGGACACACACACCCGTGTCACACTCGTTGGTGTCTGTGGAGAGAGATGGGAAGTGGAGAGCGAGAAA
Organism: Oncorhynchus gorbuscha; assembly: GCF_021184085.1. Classification (NCBI taxonomy): domain Eukaryota; kingdom Metazoa; phylum Chordata; class Actinopteri; order Salmoniformes; family Salmonidae; genus Oncorhynchus; species Oncorhynchus gorbuscha. Next base: position 50,117,869 of record NC_060185.1, read on the forward strand.
ACCCGTCACTAAAATCACTGGCGGGGTCTCGGGACAATTTTTTTTAGCTTGCGCCAATTTGAAGCAGCGGTCCTTTTGTAAGAGTCTGGCACAACTCACATCGACACGGTCACATATACAGAGAGCAATAAAAACCTTTTCAAAAGAGAAATGACAAAAGGCTGTGGTCGCTGAAACGTTAGCCCAACAAAGTTCAATCAAGCCAGAGGCTGTGTGTGCGTGCGTGTGCGCGTCTCTGTCTGTGTGTCTCTGTGTGTGTGTCTCTGTGTGTGGGCGTCTCATCTCCTACAAAGAGAACCCAGGGAGCTGAACCACTTCCGGTGTGGCTATAGAAGCAATAGTGTCGCTGTCACCTCCTCCACCTGACTCCAGAGTGTTGGTGCTGAGAGAGACCCCTCAGGGTGGTCTCTGATAGCAGCGGGGGGGGGGGGGGGTGAGGGTGTGACAACGTCAATTAGGAGACAGGAAGCAGTCAGGTAATAGAAACCCTGCTGCTGTCAGCCCCATAAGGATTTACCACCAGGGGTGAGAAAGAGCAGAGAGACAGGGAGCGTTGACCTCTGTAGGAACAGAGGGGGATTCTCAATGACCCACACAGTGAAGTGACTGGGAAGGGCTCAGAGACGGAGAGAGGGACAACTATGTAAAAGTATATTCTCTGTGTGTGTACTGAGTCTTGTTTTCCCCAGATGGAGGGTCAGGATTTTTGTGAACCTATCCTGTGGGTCAGAGCTCAAGCCTGGGCTGTGGTGTGTGTGCGTGTGTGTGTTTGTGTTTGTGTGTGCGTGTGCTGAGTGCAAACAAGTTAAATGTGAGCAATGCACCGCGCCCTATGAAGTGGAGCTGTAGGGGATTATCAGGTGTCAGGGTGACAACACAGAGGGATATAAGGAGACTGTCATCTCGAACTACGTCTTCAATGATTATGTTTAAATATAACCTTTGATGAACTAGGCAAGTCCGATAAGAACAACTTCTTATTTACATTTGACGGCCTACCGGGGAACAGTGGGTTAACTGCCTTGTTCAGGAGCAGAGAGACACATTTTTTACCTTGTCAGCTCGGGGATTCAATCTAGCAACCTTTCGGTTACTTGCCCAATGCTCTAACTACTACGCTACGTGCCACGGACACTATGAGCCCCATCCTCTGTGTGTGTGTGTGTGTGTGTGTGTGAGCGTGCGCGGGCACGTTTAACTTGATTTGATACAAAGCCTCTACTGAAGTATCGTCTGTCATTAGAACTAATATGCATCAGGGCTTTGGGGAATTTCTTCTGAATATGAGAGTGCTTGGGGGGGGTAATGGACACAGTGTAACATTGTACGCATACCGAGTTTGATCCGGGGACTGGATTCTCTAGCTTGAAGTGCTTTTGTGTGGATATACAGTATCTATACAGAAGAGTATCTATACAGAAGAGATTTCTCTTGTAGATTCCTAGTGTCCCATAGCGTCCATCTCACTGACCTAGTCGGCAGGTTCTGCCAGTCCAGCCGGGGGGGCAGAGGCACTGGAACCTCTCTGGAGACTCCTGGCACGTTGCTCCGCGCCCACACGGTTTAGAGTCACACTGCCGCACCACTAAAAAGAGACAGGAGTCAATTCATCAACCGGTTAGATGAAAAAATCATTTGATTATACAGCCAACAATTAAAGAACCAGTGAGCAGTGAACACGAATCAACCAAACAATTTACCAACCAACCAATTGTCGAGTCTGCGATTCGTACTTAACCCTTTATTCTCTGGAAAGGTTTTGTCGTATTATTGCTCGTTTTGTGCGGTTGTTTCGGCTTTCTTATTTGCGCGCATGGCGAGTTGTTCTAGATGGGAGTGTCTGCTACATTGTTTTTTACTAGAATATAAATGTAAATGTCTGGGCAGTTGTACGTTGCGCTGTGTTGGCGATACATGTGTGTGAGTGTGTGTGTGTGTGTGTCCTAGTGGTTCTGTCGGTATGCGAATGCTCCTGCGGGCCTTGTTTTCCTTTCCCCCTATTCTCTTGCTCTGGTTCCTGAGCAAACACTGATAAATAAAATCATCCGCTGCGCATTGTTCACACCTCACCGGATCTCCTAAGCTCGCTTTCCCATCCAGAGACAGACGGATAGGGGAGAGAGAGAGAGAGAGAGAGAGAGAGAGAGAGAGAGAGAGAGAGAGAGAGAGAGAGAGAGAGAGAGAGAGAGAGAGAGAGAGAGAGAGAGAGAGAGAGAGAGAGAGAGAGAGAGAGAGAGAGAGAGAGAGAGAGAGAGAGAGAGAGAGAGAGAGAGAGAGAGAGAGAGAGAGAGAGAGAGAGAGAGAGAGAGAGAGAGAGAGAGAGAGAGAGAGAGATATAGGGGAGAGGAAGGAGCAGCCACGCCTCGTTCCACTACTCTGGAGAGGAATTCAAAAACAGAGAAAAGGGGGAGAACATAGAGAGAGATTGGGAAGAGAGAAGAGGCTGGGAAGGAGGAAGTGAGAGGGAAGGCGTCGGTGGGAAAGAGAGCGGTATAAAGGTAGGGTGAACCCATAGGCTAACATTGGCAGTACGGCAGTCGTCGTCTCTCCGTTCACACAGCCACCGTAGCGTACATTTCTCATCTGTCAGCCCCTCTCTCGTAACCTTTCCAATTGACCTAGCCCTGCAGTCATACCAGCTTTCATGATCCTGACCCTGACCCCAGCCCTGCACAGTAACCCAATTCAAAGCAACCACAGCGCAGCGGGAGACTCAATAACAAACAAAGTAACCTCTAATTAATGTTCAATATATAAATCACGTCGAAAAACAGAGCCGTGTTGTGGTTCCCGACATCCATGCCCTAAAACTCGAAACGCTAGTCTGTGTGTGTGTGTGTGTGTGTGTGTGTGTGTGTGTGTGTGTGTGTGTGTGTGTGTGTGTGTGTGTGTGTGTGTGTGTGTGTGTGTGTGTGTGTGTGTGTGTGTGTGTGTGTGTGTGTGTGTGTGTGTGTGTGTGTGTGTGTGACTTCATGCTCCCACCCAGTGACAAACAGTAGATAGATAGTTCAACTGTAAGCCATGTTGTCAACAAACGCTCCATGAATAATAGCATTCTAATTGGTATCACAACTACAATGTAATTGCCTTGAGGATTTACATTTCAACATGGGGTCCATTGAGAGCGAGAGAGAGACAGAGAGAGAGACAGAGAGAGAGACAGAGAGAGAGACAGAGAGAGAGACAGAGAGAGAGACAGAGAAAGAGACAGACAGACTAAATTGCCTTCTTTCTTTGAGCACAGCCAGACTCTCATACTTTCCCACACACTTTAAAGGAAAATAAGCAGTGATACAGACAGACAGACAGACAGACAGACAGACAGACAGACAGACAGACAGACAGACAGACAGACAGACAGACAGACAGACAGGAGGACAGACAGGACAGACAGACAGACAGACAGACAGACAGACAGACAGACAGACAGACAGACAGGGAGGGAGGGAGGGAGGGAGGGAGGGAGGGAGGGAGGGAGGGAGGGAGGGAGGGAGGAGGGAGGGAGGGAGGGAGGGAGGGAGACATAGAGTACATGTGGACCCCTCCCTCCCCCTTCCCACTCGGGGCTATGGTTCCCCTCTGTCCTCACCGAGGGAAGGAGATCACCTGTGACACCGTCACCATAGTGAACAAACATGGCGGTGAAAAGAGAGACAGTGGAACGCCACATGTTTATACAGACATCTCTGAGATACCCGACGTAAAATGAATGCACGCATGACTGCTTTGGATAACAACTCAAATCATCTGCTAAATGGCAAATATGATATGATTATTATACATTATTATATTATCGTATGCTGTGTGACTCCTTCACACACATAAACACACATAAACACACATAAACACGAGAGATCGCTAGATCTTCGAATCAGAGGCAGGACCAGACTGACACTGTAATCCACCTAAACATTTGTCACCTCAATGCCCCCCCCCCCCCCCCTAACGAAAGACCAAGCACCCATCTTACCTTAAATGCTTAAGCCTGTTAGTTAATTGGCTATGTGAGAATCTCCGGCGAAGGTCAAAATATATCCCCACCGCTCCTCATTTACCCTAAACACACCCCATGTTGACATGCGCAGTTTAACAGGCTCTACCTGTTTTGAAGGGACACACACGTACTAGACTCACCGAATGGGTCCTGGCTGCCGTGACTGTGCTGACCTGGGCTACTTATCTGAGTCCCACACTAAACACGCTCAGGGAAGAACACTCCCTGTTACTCTGACACACACAACAACTGACTCCATGTTGTTCATGCGTTTGTGGCGCAATGAATTGTAATCGGGCATCTGATTACTGCGTTGTTTGTGTCTCATACCGGGACACGGATTAGAATCTGGGCATTGGCTCTGCTCCAATCACAACCAGTCGCGGGTAATCTCAGCCGTGCTGATTGGCGCTAATTACCGTCTGCGCAGGTGTGTCCGGTCCAGCTGTCGGCACAGACACAGCTGAAACCCGACGGGTCCTCCGCGCAGGTGGCCCCGTTCGCACAGGGGGAGGAGAGGCACGCATGCTCCACTGAGGAACGACGGGAGAGAGAGAGAGAGAGAGAGAGAGAGAGAGAGAGAGAGAGAGAGAGAGAGAGAGAGAGAGAGAGAGAGAGAGAGAGAGAGAGAGAGAGAGAGAGAGAGAGAGAGAGAGAGAGAGAGAGAGAGAGAGAGAGAGAGTCAAGTCAAACTCAAAGCCAGGCAAATTCAATCATGAACCTGGTCGCTAACTGCCCACGTGCTACAAGTAATGTAACGAACTCACCGATATCACAGTTGCGCCCGCGGAAGCCCTCTTGGCACTCACACTGGTACTCGTTAGGCTCTGTGTTGGAACAGGTGCCCCCATTCTTACAGGGCCGGTGGGTACCGCAGTAGTTCAGATCTGAGAGGTAAAGGGAGATGGGGGAGACGGCAAGGGGGGAGGGGAGAGAGGCAGCAAGAACGAGTGAGAAGGGGTACAGTGGAGGGGGAGAGAGGGGTAGGAAGAGAATGAGGGATGGAGGGATGACAAGAAAGAGTAAAAAGAAGGGAGGGAGAGAAAATGTTACATGGCAGTTGAAATGGGAAGAAAAGTGACAGAGAAGGAACGGGGGAGGAAGATGGAGAACAAAAGAAAAGGATTCCTCTCCCCACTATGTATTTTCCCGTGTCCTTGATCCGTCTGGTCTCAGAAACACAGAGTGGCAATGCTACATTGGTGCGAACACACACACACACACACACACACACACACACACACACACACACACACACACACACACACACACACACACACACACACACACACACACACACGCACACGCACACACACGCACACGCACACGCACACGCACACGCACAGAACAAAGCGTTCTGCGGCAGTCGACACCGAGGCGTCCTCACCAGAAACATAACATAAAACTGATAAAGAGAGAAGGCACACACACACACTCCCCCCAGCGTGAGTGAGTGAACCCAGGTCGGTGTGGTGTGGTACAGAAGAGAAGTTGCCTGCCTGGGGCCTGGGTAAGGGCTCTGTGCATGAAGGAGGGCAGCCAGATTAAAGCCCTACTTTCTAATGAACTCTCTCTCTCTCTCTCTCTCTCTGCTGTGTTTAGCTCTCTTTGTGACTGAGTCTCTTTACAGGCGACCTGAATGGAGGGACAGGGAGAGGCTCAGTACCCCACTGAGCTAAGCAGGACCCAACCCAGCCCAGCTCACATTCACTTTACCCAAGGCTATCGCCTTTCCCCTCACAATGCTCCACTGCTGGCCCCTCATGTGGCTCCCAGGGGCTCCCACACTGGGACTCAGGGCAATGTTGGGGAGATGTTTCGGTAATGTTGTGGGAAGGGTTTTAGGGTTATTGTAGAGTTACTAGTGCCCAGAAGGAGTTGTCTTTTCTTATATAGGTGATTAGGGGGCTGTGCCTGTCAACACTCACTCACTCACTCACTCACTCACTCACTCACTCACTCACTCAAGCACTCACTCACACAAGCACTCTCAAAGCACGACTTATTCTGACCGACAGTCGACTCTTCTCGAGGCAGAAGTTAGTGCGCCACAAACTCACACAAAACCTCACCTTTGTTACACAGCAGGCCTCCCCAGTTGACGTCACACACACACTGCCAGGGTTCAGCGCAGCTGCCATAGACGCAGCCTGGGAACGTCGCACACTGGTCACACAGAGCTCCCTGATAGCCATAGTGACACCTACAAACACACAGAGGGAGAGGGGGGTGGGTGTTTGATTTGCAGGCTTTATCGAGGCGAGATACTGGGACGTCTATGATAGTAAATGTACGACAGCAAGGAGGAGCAGACTCACTTGCATTCCCCAGGCACAGAGCAGGAGCCGTGGATCTGGTGACACCCCTGTCTGCACACCGCTGTAACACACACACACACACACACACACACACACACACACACACACACACACACACACACACACACACACACACACACACACACACACACACACACACACACACACACACACACACACACACACACACACACACACAACATTAGATCACCGTTTGTCAGGTCAGAGTCAGCCCTATAGACATTACAGACGCCACTCAACACAGTCCCTACGTATCGACCAAGAGTACAAAATAACGCCGTCATCGAAGAAGCACAACACACCTCCACCGCAACAGTACACGGCATCAAGGTTACCATTTACGGTAACGTTCAGTGCTCTCCACACTCGACACCCTCTATGTCTCTCTGGGGACAAACGTCTCTCAACAAATGATGCCACTTCCTGTATTCGTCCAGTCCAATCAGCACCGTGCTGAGGCGGAAGTGAGATGGGACTGAGGAGTGCGGTAGCGGGAGGGAGGGAGAGGGCCACGGGATGTCATTACTCCAGGCTCATATCCTCCATAGTTTCCGCCATCATTTCTTCGATTTAGTCTCACCTCAGCAAGACTGCTGCCCTGGGTCAGAGGTCAGAGTGGGAGGTCGCCTTACTGTTGACTCACAGGCCGGAATCATGCCGATAATGTGACTCTATAAATAAACTGTCAGGCCATTTTAGGGGTTAAGGGGGATTTTACAGGCTTGATGGTTATCACCTTGGGTATTACCTTGGCATAACGCAGTAACAATAGGAATTGACATACGCAGGCTAAGGCCACATTAGAAGCGTTTTCTACCAACGTCCGCTGTCCTCTAAGAGTTGCTGAGGGTCCTCTTCACTAGTGGAAGTCCAACAGAATATCAGACACACAAACAAACCCTTGTCCACCACCAGGTAACCCTCGCTCACCTTCTTGACACTCTGGCCCGGTCCAGCCCTCCTTGCAGACCTTGATGCCGCTGAGGTCACAGCCAAAGTGTCCGAAGAAGTCGTCCCGGGGCCGGCAGAACTTGTTGCAGAAGGGGCCATAGTAGTTGAGGTCACAGCGGTACCGCAGGCGGTACTCCAGGCTGAGCGGGCGTCCGTGGTGACGGTACGTCTGCCACTGCTCGCCGGGATTCAACATGGAGGACAGGAGGACACGCTCGATCAGACCAGCCTGACCTGGAGGAGAGAGCGAGACAGGGGTAGAGGTAGAAAGAGAGAGAGAGAGAGAGAGAGAGACACAGAGAGAGAGTTAGACTTGCCCCGAGAGAAAGACAGTAGAGAAGAGACGGTGTTTGGGTGAAGGGAGAAGCTAAAGGGAAGAGAGAGAGAATGAAAAGGGACAGAGGCTCACAACACCCTGCGTGGTGGTGACATGTTGAGAGAGCTACTGATGAGGAGGCGATGACAGGGTGTGGGCAGACGTGGTAGACGGGACAGGGTGAGGGCAGAGGTGGTAGCCAGGGGACAGGGTGAGGGTGCAGAGTGTAGAGAGGGCACAGATGGGTAGGAGGGGGACAGAGTTTGGGTGGTGACATGGTGAGAGAGCTGCTGACCCTGGGGGGATTTACCAGAGGGTCTGTCATCTCCACCTCGGTTATAATCCCCTCTGACAGGGTATTAGCCCACACAAAGCACTGTGTGTGTGTGTGTGTGTGTGTGTGTGTGTGTGTGTGTGTGTGTGTGTGTGTGTGTGTGTGTGTGTGTGTGTGTGTGTGTGTGTGTGTGTGTGTGTGTGTGTGTGTGTGTGTGTGTGTGTGTGAGAGAGAGAGGGGGTGGAGGGAGGGGGATAGGGAGATAGAATGTGCGTGTGTGTGTGTGTGAGAGAGAGGAAGGGAGGGAGATTGTGTGTGTGTGTGTGTGTGTGTGTGTGTGTGTGTGTGTGTGTGTGTGTGTGTGTGTGTGTGTGTGTGTGTGTGTGTGTGTGTGTGTGTGTGTGTGTGTGTGTGTGTGTGTGTGAGAGAGAGAGGGAGGGAGGGAGATAGAATGTGTGTGTGTTTTGAGGGAGAGAGAATGTGTGTGTATGAGAGAGCGGGACAGTGTACTGTGTGTATGTGTATTTAAAAGGCGGGGAGATGGTGCTAGAGATAGAGAAAGAGAGAATGATGGGCCTAAGAGAGAGAGAGAGAGGGGGGAGAGAGAGGGAGAGAGAGAGAGAGAGAGAGAGATAATAACACACATAACAAAACTCTTGTTGGAGGGATGAGATCATCTGGGTTTGAAACAAAAGAATGAAAACAGGGGCACATATTGGCTGGTGTGTGTGTGTGTGTGTGTTAGAGAGAGGGAGTTTAAAGGGGAGAGGGAACACTGCGGACATTAAGGGTGTTGTTATCCCAGCTACACCCCCCCCCCCCACCAATTCTCCACACCTGTGTGTGTGTGTTTCTCTGAAGCTCTTGAACTTACTGCTACAGCAGCACATGTTTTTCCATTACTTTTCCATTACTTTTCCATTACTTTTACACCTCTGATGAGTCCAACAGCTAATTTGATCGCCCATGTGGTGGTCGGAGAGAGAGAGAGAGAGAGGGAGAGAGAGAGCGAGTGTGTGAGAAAGTCTGTATGAGAGTATGCAATATGACTGTCCCGTTAATGTGATGAGATGGGCACCGTTACAACAGGAACAGACGGAGAGAGAGGTCTCAGTGGGGAAGAACAGACACACACGCACACACACACACACACACACACACACACACACACACACACACACACACACACACACACACACACACACACACACACACACACACACACACACACACACACACACACACACACACACACACACACACACACACACAATGATCATGTCAGTGGGCAGGAGAGGAAATCTAATCTCACTATAATCTTGTGATTGTGTCCCACTGCTCCGTATTGGATCTGAAGTGTTTGTCCTTGAAGGTGTGTAAGAACACACACAGCGCCGGGGGATAATGCCCCTTTCTACCTTTCAAATCACCTGGGCCAACAAATCGATGAATAGACTGATACAAGTGAATACATCAACGCACAAACACCTTGATATGTGTCCCCAAACACACATTAAAGACAGTGTGGGGGGAGAAAGTGAGAGAGAGAGAGACAGAGAGAGAGAGAAAGAGAAAGTGACAGAAAGAGAGAGTGACAGAGAGACAAAGAGACAGAGAGACAGGGAGAGAACGAGGGAGAAAGAGAGAGTGACAGAGAGAAAGAGACAGAGAAAGAGAGAGTGACAGAGAGACAGAGAGACAGAGAGACAAAGAGACAGAGAGACAGGGAGAGAACGAGGGAGAAAGAGAGAGTGACAGAGAGAAAGAGAGAGTGACAGAGAGACAGAGAGAAAGAGAGAGTGACAGAGAGACAAAGAGACAGAGAGACAGGGAGAGAACGAGGGAGAAAGAGAGAGTGACAGAGAGACAGAGAGAAAGAGAGAGTGACAGAGAGACAAAGAGACAGAGAGACAGGGAGAGAACGAGGGAGAAAGAGAGAGTGACAGAAAGAGAGAGTGACAGAGAGACAGAGAGAAAGAGAGACAGAGAGAAAGAGAGAGTGACAGAGAGACAGAGACAGAGACAGAGAGAAAGAGAGAGTGACAGTGAGACAAAGAGACAGAGACAGAGAGAAAGAGAGAGTGACAGAGGGACAGAGAGAAAGAGAGAGTGACAGTGAGACAAGGAGACAGAGACAGAGAGAAAGAGAGAGTGACAGAGAGAAAGAGAGAGTGACAGAGTGACAGAGACAGAGACAGAGAGACAGAGAGAAAGAGAGAGTGACAGAGAGACAAAGAGACAGAGAGAAAGAGAGAGTGACAGTGAGACAAAGAGACAGAGACAGAGAGAAAGAGAGAGTGACAGAGTGACAGAGAGAAAGAGAGAGTGACAGAGTGACAGAGACAGAGACAGAGAGACAGAGAGAAAGAGAAAGTGACAGAGAGACAAAGATACAGAAAGAAAGGGAGAGAACGAGAGAGAAAGAGAGAGTGACAGTGAGACAAAGAGACAGAGAGACAGAGAGAAAGGGAGAGAAAGAGAGAGTGACAGAGAGAGAGTGGGGGGCGGTTCAAAAATATATATATATATTGTTCACATAAAAAAAAGAGAAAGAGAGAGAATCATCGGGGCCCACAACTAGCTCCATTCCAAAGAGTTGATGAAGGTCATTGATGTTCTACAGTGTTGTCACCGTGTTCTCCGTCCCTGCCCAAGGACTCTGTGGCTCTGTGTTAGACAGCTACATTACAGTGTTGTAATCCATCCTGATTAGGGCTATGGGGCTGTAAGTCGGGCCCTGACGAGGATGTCTGCGATGGGTTGGAGCTGAACTAAGCTGGGAGCCGGGAAAGGGGCTTTAAACCCAATGTGGAACAAATACAGAATCTTTCAGGAGCTCAGGAGAACGGGGGATGGAGCAAACAAGATGTACAACTGGAGCTGAAGGGCAGAGGGAAAGAGAGATTGGGGGAAGAGGAAAAAGAGGGGCAGAAGGAAGAGGAAGAGGAGGAGGTCTGTGGTTTGGTTCCCAGCCTCTCATTATCTCTCCACTCATCTTTTGGCTGAGTCTGTCTGCAGCCTTTTACTGGGCAGGAGGGGGCAGAGGAACAAGGGAGACGGGGGGGGGGATGAAAGGGAAGGGCTGGGGAACGAGAGGAATGAGAAAGGATAGGTGCATCTTTGTGTGTGTGTGCCTTAGTGAGTATGTAATGAGAATTGAAGGGTGCGTTTTAGCGTTTTTGTTACGTTTCAGCTTAATCCGCACAAGTATTAAATTGTTTATTCCCCCGTCAATCTACACACACTACCCCATAACAATGTGGCAAAAACAGGTTGTCATACATTTTTGCTAATTTATAAGTAATAAAAAAGCCTGAAATATCAAATGCACATAAGTATTCAGACCCTTTACTTAGTACTTTGTTGAAGCACCTTTGGCAGCGCTTACAACATAGAGTCTACTTGGGTATGACGCTACAAGCTTGGCACAGCTGTATTTGGGGAGTTTCTCCCATTCTTTCTCTGCAGATCCTCTCAAGATCTGTCAGGTTGGATAGGGAGCGTCGCTGCACAGCTATTTTCAGGTCTCTCCAGAGATGTTCGATCGGGTTCAAGTCCGGGCTCTGGCTGGGCCACTCAAGGACATTCAGAGACTTGTCCGGAAGCCACTCCTGCATTCTCTTGGCTGTGTGCTTAGGTTTGTTGTCCTGTTGGAAGGTGAACATTCACCACAGTTTGAGGTCCTGAGAGCTCTGGAGCAGGTTTTCATCAGGGATCTCTCTCTGTACTTTGCTCTGTTCATCTTTCCCTCGATCCTGAATAGTCTCCCAGTCCCTGCCTCTGAAAAACATCCCCACAGCATGATGCTGCCACCACCATGCTTCACAGTAGGGATGGTGCCTGGTTTCCTCCAGACGTGACGCTCGCGGGCTGTCATGTGCCTTTTACTGAGGAGCGGCCTCCATCTGGCCACTCTACCATAAAGGCCTGATTGGTGGAGTGCTGCAGAGATGGTTGTCCTTCTGGAAGGTTCTCCCATCTCCACTGAGGAACTCTAGAGCTCTGTCAGAGTGACCATCGGGTTCTTGGTCACCTCCCTGACCAAGGCCCTTTCTCTTGGTGGTTCCAAATGTCTTCCGTTTAAGAATGATGGAGGCCCGTGTGTTCTTGGGGAAGTTCAATGCTGCAGATTGTTTTTGGTACCCTTCCCCAGATCTGTGCCTCGACACAATCCAGTATAGGAGCTCTACAGACAATTCCTTCGACCTTGGTTTTTTCTCTGACATGCTCTGTCAACTATGGGACCTTATATAGACAGGTGTGTGCCTTCAAATCATCAAAAACTGTTTGTCTCAAGGAGATCAATGGAAACAGGATGAAATGGGTTTCAGCAACGGCACAAAAAACTGTTTGTCGGAGCTGCCACACACAAACCTAAGATCGCCATGCGCAATGCCAAACGTTGGCTGGAGGGGTGTAAAGCTCGTCGCCATTGGAGCAGTGGAAACGCGTTCTCTGGAGTGATGAAACACACTTCACCATCTGGCAGTCCAACGGACAAATCTGGGTTTGGCGGATGCCAGGAGAACACTACCATTGTGCCAATTGAAAAGTTTGGTGGAGGAGGAATAATGGTCTGGGGCTGTTTTTCATGGTTCGGTATAGGCCCCTTAGTTCCAGGGAAGGGAAATCTTAACGCTTCAGCATACAATGACGTTCTAGACTATTCTGTGCTTCCGACTTTGGGGCAACAGTTTGGGGAAGGCCCTTTCCTGTTTCAGCATGACAATGCCCCCATGCACCAAGTGAGGTCCATACAGAAACGGTTTGTCTAGATCGGTGTGGAATAACTTGATTGGCCTCCACAGACTCCTTACGTCAATCCCATCGAACACCTTTGGGATGAATTGGAACGCCGACTGTGAGCCAGGCCAAACCGCCCAACATCAGTGCCAGACTAATGCTCTTGTGGCTGAATGGAAGCAAGTCCACGCAGCCATGTCCCAACATCTAACGAAAAGCCATCCCAGAAGAGTGGAGGCTGTTACAGCAGCGAAGGGGGGACCAACTCCATATTAATGCCCATGATTTTGGAATGAGATGTTCGAAGAGCACGTGTCCACATACATTTGGTCATGTAGTGTGTCTGTCTGTTTTTAGAGAATGCTGCTCACATTCCCTATCATGCAGATTTCTCTGATTATGAGCAGAAACAAGGAGCGGAGTGTGAAACGAAAGGGTCTGACTGGGAGACCTCAGAAACACTGACACACACGTACAGGCACAATTAGAAACACACACACACACACACACACACACACACACACACACACACACACACACACACACACACACACACACACACACACACACACACACACACACACACACACACACACACACACACACACACACACACACACACACACACACACACACACACACACAGAGACACGTAAAGGCATACAGATTGGCTGCACTGCATCTCCCCTGCACATCGACACACATTCAAAACAGACACATACTGGTTGCACCTCCTTTTCGAGACAGCAAGGGGACCCAGTGAGGACAGAGGGAACCATAGCCCCGGGTCACAAACGGGAAGGGGAGGGGCGGGGGCCACATGGACTCTATGTCCCCCTCCCTCCCTGTCTGTCTGTATCACTGCTTATTTTCCTTTAAAGTGTGTGGGAAAGTATGAGAGTCTGGCTGTGCTCAAAGAAAGAAGGCAATTTAGTCTGTCTCTTTCTCTGCTTTTCTCTCTCTCTCTCACGCACACACACACACACACACACGCACGCACGCACGCACGCTCGCGCACACACACACACACACACACACACACACACACACACACACACACACACACACACACACACACACACACACACACACACACACACACACACACACACACACACACACACACACACACACACACACACTGTGGAAATTCTCTCTCCAGCCTTACCTGATTCTGATGTTTCGTTGTCATGGTCCAGAGCCTCTAACACCAAGGAGAAAGATTTCTGTGGAGGACAAAGAGAGAGAACAAGGTTCAGTCAATATGTAGTTCTGATACAAACAGATTTGTTACAAAGTTCTTAACAACAATCTGACGTAAAAACACCCAAAAGCGCTAGGCAAGAACACATAGTAGCTCACAGAAGGACTGCCGATTTAAACGAAACAAATACAACCTTGCAACCTCGCAGTGTGAAGAAGAATGTCTTTTTTTTAACTCACAACCAGAAACGTCCATAAAATCCATATGGCAGTAGGGATGTGACGGTCATGGGATTTTGGATGATGGTAATGGGCCAGCCAAATGACCGTGGACATCGTAATAACAGTTAGAGAAGCACAACAACAAAAAATATTATAATAAATATAAAAATTGAAATGATCTGACACACATGATCTACTCTGCTCCTGACTGCATGTGCCACCATATAAATAGATTGAATAGAACGGGCGTCCCCATTCTAGTCATTGATGGCATAATGGGTGGACTGGCTGCCATTGCAAAGTGTACCCATAGCGAAACACCCCACTCCTTATTTTTTTTCTGGTTAAATTACAGTCAATGAACAAAATAGACCATAATCAGATAGTATTGCATTGGAGAGCCAGATACTTATACTTATAAATACTTTTTTAAATTTTTTTTACAAATACTTATTTTCCACCATAATTTGCAAATAAATTCATTACAAATCCTACAATGTAATTTTCTGGATTTTTTTTTCTTCATAGTTGAAGTGTACCTATGATGAAAATTACAGGCCTCTCTCATCTTTTTAAGTGGGAGAACTTGCACAATTGGTGGCTGACTAAATACTTTTTTGCCCCACTGTATCTATATTAAAGTAGTAAAACGTGTAGTATTTGGTCCAATATTCATAGCAATGACTCCATCAAGCTTGTGACTCTACACATTTGTTGGATGCTTGTGTTGTGTTTCAGTTGTGTTTCAGATTATTTTGTGCCCAATAGAAATGAATGATATTGCGTCATTTTGGAGTCACTTTTATTGTAAATAGGTATAGAATATGTTGCTAAACACTTCTACTATAATGTGGATGCACCATGATTATGGATAATCCTGAATTAAATGTGAATATTGATGAGTGAGAAAGTTACAGACCCACAAATATCCTACCCCCAAGACATGCTAACCTCTCACCATTACAATAACAGGGGAGGTTAGGGGTTAAGACGGTTATAAGGAAATTGTGTCAGCAGCACTGATATATTATGCCAAACTAAGCTACCCCAAGGGAGCCATGTTACTCACATCTACGGAGCATTCTGGCAACTCCGCCAGGCCCTTAAGGACAGGGAGGAGGTTAGCATTTTTCCAAAGTTTTGTTCAGAGTAGGAGTGCTGACCTGGGATCAGTTTTGCCTTTTAGATCATAACAAATAATGTTATATGAACAGATCCCAGATCAGCACGGCCCCAGGTATGCTTGTATGATACGACAGAGTGGCGTGAACCATTAGGAATTCAGCACATTAAAAAAGCAGCAATACAGAGAGAGAGAGAGAGAGACAGAGAGAGAGAGACAGAGAGAGAGACAGAGAGAGAGAGAGAGACAGAGAGAGAGAGAGAGCAGAGAGAGAGAGAGAGAGAGAGAGAGAGAGAGAGAGAGAGAGAGAGAGAGAGAGAGAGAGAGAGAGAGAGAGAGAGAGAGAGAGAGCGAGAGAGAGAGAGAGAGAGAGAGAGAGAGAGAGAGAGAGAGAGACAGAGACAGAGAGAGAGAGAGAGAGAGAGAGAGAGAGAGAGAGAGAGAGAGAGAGAGCGAGAGAGAGAGAGAGAGAGAGAGAGAGAGAGAGAGAGAGAGAGAGAGAGTACTGTATAGACGACTACATCTGGCTACAACAGGGCCCATACAGAAGACAGGGACAAGCAGCAGATATCTTACGAATTTGTATTTACTGAGATACCCGACTCAGGGGAGGCAAGGAGGACAGGTGTTTTGTTGTTGTTGTTGTTGTTTTTAAAGACATGGGTCTGAATTATTCAGCAATGAATAATTCAGATCCATGTCCCCCCTTTATCCATCCCTCCTCTCGCTCTCTCTCTCCGAAACACCCCAGCAGCTGCCATGCAAATCACCCCGCCATGCATTGTGGGTAGGGTGTCCTCCTAAAGGGCTGCATGGATGTGCAGTCACGACTCTGCTCTAAGGGCCCACCGCCGAGGGGATGAGTGGAGCGAGGGGGGGAGAGATGGATGATGGAAGGTGAGTTTAGATGGAAAGAAAGAGGGCGGAATATAAGATAGAAGATAGTAAGTGAGCCGAGAGTAAATGATATGTATGAGAATGAAGGGAGGGAAGGAGGGAGGCGGGAGGAGGTGTAAAAATGTAAAAATGTGTAGAGGGCAGTTTATTAGAGGTTGGAAAAGACATTCAGGAGTGGGGAGGGAAGGATGAAGGGCGGGGAAGGTGCACAGGAGTGTAGACGCTGAGGGTGCGTGTGTGTGCGTGTGTGTGTGCGTGTTCATACTTGAGTGTTTTTCACTCCACTATCTTTACCTATGGTGTTTACAATCCACCCCCATTAACACACACACAGTGGTCGCCCGCATCAGTCAGAGTGCTAATGAGAGCCATCGAGACCTCCCAGACTGTGCAAGCAGGGTGTTTGTGGCTCGGGATGCTGGAACCATTTGGATTCATTGATGGGGGGGGGGGTAGAGAAGACTTCTGGGTAGGGAATTACGCCGTGTCCAATACTCCTACCGCTGCCCCACCCCTCCCCAGTCCTTCCCCAGCCATCCCCCATTCTCTCCCACACTGTACCTGCTCCCATGTCAGCAGCTGGCTACGACCTAAGGGAGGGCCCATATTACAAGTGGTGGGAAAAGTACCCTATTGTCATACTTGAGTAAAAGTATAGATGCCTTAATAGAAAGTTACTCAAGTAAAAGTAAAAGTCACCCAGTAAAATGCTACTTGAGTAAAAGTATTTGTTTCTAAATATACTTAAGTATCAAAAGTAAATGTAATTGCTAAAATATACTTAAGTAACAAAAGTAAAAGTAAAAGTATAAATCATTTCAAATTCCTTCTTTTAAGAAAAGCAGATGGCACCATTTTCTTGTTTGGAAAAATGTATGGATAGCCAGGGGCACAATGCAACATTCAGACATAATTTACAAAAGATGCATTTGTGTTTAGTGAGTCTGCCAGATCAGAGGCACAAGGGACAACCATGTGTTGTCTTAATAAGTGCGTGAATTGGCCCATTTTCCTGTCCTTCTAAGCATTCAAAATGTAACGGGTATTTTTGGGTGTCGGGTAAAATGTACGGAGTAAAAAGTACCTTATCTTCCTTAGGAATGTAGTGAAGTCAAAGTCAAAAATATAAATAGTAAAGTAAAGTACAGATACCACCAAAAATAACTTAAGTAGTACTTTAAAGTATTTTTACTTAAGTACTTTACACCACTGCATACGCACACACACACACACACACACACACACACACACACACACACACACACACACACACACACACACACACACACACACACACACGCACACGCACACACACACACGCACACGCACACGCACACGCACACGCACACACACACACAAACACAAACACACATCCACGCAGAACCCGGGTCACACACACACACAGCCAGGTGACACACGCACTCAGGAAGGGTGTACCGGTGACCAGAACCTTTTGCTAAAGCTACCCTTTTCCATCCTGAAAATAAGCAATAAGAAAAATATTAGATTTCTGGTCAAACAGATGAAAAAGGTGTTTTAGAAAACATCTACCAGACAAGTTTATAAAGATATTAGAAATATATCCAAACGACAGTTGGGTTGATACGTTTGGACAGCACAGTACAACACGCAATAGAGTACAGCAAAGTAAAGTCGAGTACAGTACACAGTAGACCACACTAGAGTTGAGTACACTATAACTGAACTCTACTGTACTCTACATTTTTGTCATTTAGCAGAAGCTCTCATCCAGAGCGACTTAACAGGAGCAATTAGGGTTAAGTGCCTTGCTCAAATGCACAGCGAGTACTCTACTCCAATCTACTGTGCTGTACTTTGATGTCCAAACATAGGAAACATAGACGTCTATGATTGGTTTAGATTTGGTCCTGTCTGGAACAACCAAATGTTTTTTTTCCGGGGGGGCAGAGCTCATTAAAATAATATTCAGTGTGTAGAAAATGCCCAAATATGCAAAGGTGAATATTGAATATTTATACCTTTGTGTACCTATTTAGAACACATCGCCATGAAGAGAATGACATTTATATAGAATGATTATTCATCAGGGGCCCTTCATGAAATTACCATAATGTAAATCCACTTCACCTACTGTGGTTCAATAACCAAAATAGATTTTTTTCAAAGTCAAGGTGTCGTGTCATAGCTGACAGCCTCGTTCTTTCTGCAGACATTCAGAGCAGATATTTAACAAAGTTCTTGGAAAACATTATTTTAAAAAAAACTGAAGTTAGATTTGACCAAAATTCTGTTACCAAACTTTGCATCTGCACAGTTCTTCCAGTAAATGTGTTTATGTCAAAAATGAATTGTGAAATTGTTTATAGTAGTCATTGTGCATAGAGTTGTACGGTTTGTTAAACTTTCAAATCAATGTTTTTAGTTTGGCCACACATTTTAAGTAGAAAATCAGCGTCTCTGTGCAATTCCGTTACCGTGGAATTGTCCAATTTTTTGATGTGAACTGTGCCATAAGGATCATTATCAAAAACCGTATCGCATCACTTTCCAATAATGCTATACTACAGAACAGATACACTGTCCAACATGTCATCTATCAGTAACGCAATTAACACAGATATGCAAATCAGATGCACAGAAGCATACCAACAGTTTAACACACAGGTATACACAACAACAATAGGACAAATATAGGTGACCAACCAAATCATTGTTATTATCATTCAACCACAATAGTCTGCTATTAAATACATGCTGCGAATATATACACCCCTAGCACCCCCCACATACAGTATATCCACTCACTCTCTCACACACTGACAGAAACATCTCTTACCAGTCTCGTTAGAAATACACAGATACGTTGCTAAGGTTGCTACGTAAAAATAAATATTTTAAAAACAGGCCTGAGTGAGTACACGGTGCGTGTGTGTGTGTGCCTGCGTGTGTGTGTGCGTTTATGACCAGAGAGAGAGGAAATTAAACAACAATAATGGGACACATGGCCACTGACTGTGGTGATTTTAGCATGTAAATCTTGTGTGGGGCAAAACCCCCCCAAAATGGTTCATGCATGCCAGTAAAGCCACTACACAACACTAAACAATACACGAATTGCACTATAACGGTGACAAACGGTGCTGACAAACTGTTAGGGCCTAAGTAAAGCTGTCCCAACAGCAGTCCCAATGTCTTCCCACTGCTACACTTGGCTATCAGTGGAGCCTTGTCTGGCAGCCTTATTCAGCCTCATTTACTGCCTTTAAAAAAACATAACTGATATGGCTCACTTGCTGAAACAAATGTGGTTTCTACTGACAATTGAGATCTACAAACTATGGCATAAGGGACGAAGATCGTATAAGAGGCCATCTGTAATTTCGATTAAGACATTAATGAGCGAGCTGGGGACAGATGAGGCCAACATAACAAATAGTTGAGCACTTTTGAAATGTACGGGGACCGAATTCAGAACATGGGCAGTTCTTACAGTATTCTCCCTGTACACCAAGTCAGAACCGAGAGGATAAATAAAGGGGCATACAAGCAGACAATGAAAGCTCGTACAATATTCGATGATGACATTTCTCTAAAACAGGTTATAGGAGAAATGTGCACCACCAAGTCAGAACAGTAGGCTAATTTATGAGGTGAAAAGGGAGTAAATTAATAGGGTGAGACACATGGGCTACATACAGCCTACTACACAACATACAGTACACTTAGTATTACTTTCTCTTCTACTGTATACATATCTCCCTGGCATTCTATATAATTTATGCAGCAGCATACAAGACATTTTTGGACTCATCTTGTTGTGCTGTGCTCTCTTGAACAGAAAGGTGGTGCCGCGCACAGCACATTCTTGTGGGCTCTAGAAAGAGGCCAGAAATCCTGACTTGGAATTCAGAGTTGGATGACCTCTCAAAATGAGTTTTCTCCGAGTTCCCAGTTGTCTTGAACTCACTGAAGTCTGAGATTTTCCAGATCCGAGCTTCCAGTTGTTTTGAACGCGGTATAAATCATGCTGGATTGACAGCATGGCCAATGTACTCAAACTTTTCTGTCCCATGGTGTTACCCCCTTTTTCGTGATATCCAATTGGTAGTTACGATCTTGTCTCATCGCTGCAATTCCCCTACGGACTTGGCGAAGGTCGAGAGCCAAGTCGTATTGCTTCTTGACACACTGCTCGCTTAACCCGGAAGCTAGCCGCACCAATGTGTTGGAGGAAACACTGTCGAACTGATGACCGAAGTCGACCGACTGGCCAACCACAAGGAGTCGCTAGACCACGATGGGACAAGGACATCCCGGCCCTCCAAACCCTCCCTTAACCCGGACAACGCTGGGCCAATTGTGTGCCGTCCCATGGGTCTCCCGGTCACAGCCGGCTGTGACACAGCCTGGGATCGAACCCGGTGCTGCAGTGGCGCCTAAGCACTCATTGTTCAATTTGAGATTTACAACTTGTTGTGTAATGTTTATGCTCAATGGCCGATGAGCACCGATACGTTTATCTATCATTTTTCTTCTTATGACAAGGATTGAAAAGGATTTGCCAGTAGATTGCCTACTTGATGCATAATGATGACTGATTGTCTAGCTTGCTAGCTAAGTATGTTGTTGACATGATCAGTCCAATCAAAGCTAAGGTAGGTATAACATGATTTGACGTCATTTTATCTGTGGCCAATGACCTTGAGCCTTCTTGAATGGGCACTTCTAATGTAAGTCTATGGCAGCACCCAAAGCGCTTGAATTTTCAAGTTCTACCCGTATATTTTGCTGTGACGTAGTGTCCCCATGAGTGACAGAACACTGAGCCAATCACGGCTCTGCCCCACCTGTCCTGAATGACTCGTCGCCACTGGCCACCGATGATATAAGCGACACTGACAATAGTGCAGTGATATTTTTAATGTTAGTCACCAAAACAACAACAGAAGGGATGACAGAGCCGGGGAGTGACGTGGATGAGAGCATGGTGTACCTGTGTCTGTGTGAGTGTATATTTGTGTGTTTGTCAGGGTGGAATGTCACTGTGGGAGTGCAGTGTTGTCTGGTGTGTGTGTGTGCGTTGACGACCACAGTGTGTCTTGTGTGTGTTATTTCATAGTTCACTGTGAGCGTGTGTGTGTGTGTGTGTGTGTGTGTGTGTGTGTGTGTGTGTGTGTGTGTGTGTGTGTGTGTGTGTGTGTGTGTGTGTGTGTGTGTGTGTGTGTGTGTGTGTGTGTGTGTGTGTGTGTGTGTGTGTGTGTGTGTGTGTGTGTGTGTGTGTCATGTAGAGCTGAGGAGTGGGCTCAAAGTGTGTCACGGGAGTGAATTGAGAGGCTGGAAGAAACCATTAAAACATTTATAATTGAAGTTGATTCGTTCAAGAGAACACTCAACTTCACTATTCCTAACTTCACTATTTCCTCTGGAAAACTTCCATGGAATGTCTGTCATCTCTTGCAGAACTGTCATTTATTTCATCTTTTCTTAAACCACTGTTCTGGGAGCAATTTGCTAATTCTACCACTCGTAACCTCTCCATCCGCAAAAAGTCTGAGGTTGATGTTGCTGTGGGCTGGAAGGACGATGGGGCCCTTTTCCATTTGGACTTACCACAGATCCACAGTTGCAGGTCTCCACAGCATGGAGAGAGAACGAGAGGGAGTTCCCAAAACAAGACGCAATAACAACAAGGAAATTAAAACGGCCATAAATCGCTGAAAACTGTCTGATTGTTTCTCCCTCCCTTCCCCTCCAGTCTACCATAAATAAAAACAAGGCTTGAGTTAATGATACCCAGACAGATGCCCATGTATGCCCACAATCCTAACCCTCCACATTCCTTTTCCTCAAAGCTCATGGAGCCAGGTGTGCCCCTCTCTCCATTTTTCCCTGATAGGCACTCTCTCTTCCTTTCTCTCTCTCTCTCTCTCTTTCTGTGTCTCTCTGTTATCTCTTTTATCCCTCTCACTCCATTTCTGATGGGCACTATGAACCCCCCCCCCCGTCACTCTCCACCTCTCTCTGAGCCCTCAGACATGGGCAGGGAAGGATATCCCGGCTGAGCCAGGCTGTACAAACACAGCTCTACGACAGGAAGGACTCCCATCCCTGAGAGAGGAATTTCCCCTCCACGCACACACATGCAAAAGTGCACATGATGAATATAATCGTCAAAACTATCGACTATAACAGTATTCTCTCTCGCTCCCTTCTACCTCTCTCTCTCTCTCTCTCTTTCTCTCCACCACCCCATGTTCTACAATCTACGTGAGCATCACACCAATCATTCTGCTACCAGGCCCATTACCATCATAACCCGTCTCTCATACAGATGGCACCACTCACCTGGAGTATCACTAGCCCAGCTGTAATTATAGACACACACACACACACACACACACACACACACACATCCACACATGTCCCTTCAGTGACAGTGTTGTCATGACAGCGGTGCTTGAAGCTGGATACGATGGCTTGCACCACACCGCCAACACCCGAATGGAATCACAATAACAGTGGGTCCATCCTAATTCCCTATATAGTGCACTATACCCTATGGACCCTGGACAAAAGGAGTGCACTACATCCAGAAAATAGGGTGCCATTTGAAACCTGATACCTAAAACAGACATGGACAAGCCCCTGGGTGTACGCATCCACCCTACCCTGCTACCATCCACCCCACCCTGCTGGCATCCACCCCCCCTGCTCCACCATCCACCCCCACCCCAACCTGCTGCTGGCCATCCACCCCACCCTGCTGGCATCCACCCCACCCTGCTGCCATCCACCCCACCCTGCATCCACCCCACCCTGCTGCCATCCACCACACCTTGCTGGCATCCACCCCACCCTGCTGCCATCCACCCCACCCTGCTACCATCCACCCCACCCTGCTACCATCCACCTCACCCTGCTACCCTGCTGCCATCCACCCCACCCTGTTGGCATCCACCCCATCCTATTGGCATCCACCCCACCCTGCTGCCATCCACCCCACCCCGCTGGCATCCACCCCACCCTGCTGCCATCCACTCCACCCTGCTGCAATCCACCCTGCTGCCATCCACCCCACCCTGCTGCCATCCACCCCACCCTGCTGGCATCCACCCCACCCTGCTGCCATCCACTCCACCCTGCTGCCATCCACCCCACCCTGCTGCCATCCACCCCACCCTGCTGCCATCCACCCCACCCTGCTGCCATCCACTCCACCCTGCTGCCATCCACTCCACCCTGCTGCCATCCACCCCACCCTGCTGCCATCCACCCCACCCTGCTGCCATCCACCCCACCCTGCTGGCATCCCCCACCCTGCTGCCATTCCACCCACCTGCTGCCATCCACCCCACCCTGCTGCCATCCACCCACCATGCTGCCATCCACTGCTGCCATCCACTCCACCCTGCTGCCATCCACCCTGTTGGCATCACCATGCTGCCATCCACCCCACCCTGCTGCCATCCACCCCACCCTGCTGCTGCCATCCACTCCACCCTGCTGCCATCCACCCACCCTGCTGCCATCCACCCCACCATGCTGCCATCCACACCCTGCCCACCCCCACCCTGCTGCCATCCACCCCACCCTGCTGCCATCCACCCCACCCTGCTGCCATCCACCACCCTGCTGCCATCCACCCCACCCTGCTGCCATCCACCCCACCCTGCTGCCATCCACTCCACCCTGCTGCCATCCACCCCACCATGCTGCCATCCACCCCACCCTGCTGCCATCCACCCCACCCTGCTGCCATCCACCCCCCTGCCCATGCTGCCATCCACCCCATCCACTCCACCCTGCTGCTGCCATCCACCCCACCATGCTGCCATCCACCCCACCCACCATGCTGCCATCCACCCCACCATGCTGCCATCCACTCCACCCTGCTCCACCACCCCACCCTGCCATCCACCCCACCCTGCTGCCATCCACCCCACCCTGCTGCCATCCACCCCACCCTGCTGCCATCCACCCCACCCTGCTGCCATCCACCCCACCCTGCCATCCACCCCACCCTGCTGCCATCCACCCCACCATGCTGCCATCCACCCCACCCTGCTGCCACCATCCACCCCACCCTGCTCCACCCCACCATGCCATCCACCCACCATCCACCCCACCCTGCTGCCATCCACCCCACCCTGCCATCCACCCCACCCTGCCCATCCATGCTGCCATCCACCCCACCATGCTGCCCATCCACCCCACCCTGCATCCACCCTGCTGCCATCCTCCCCCTGCTGCCATCCACCCCACCCTGCTGCCATCCACTCCACCATGCTGCCATCCACCCCACCCTGCTGCCATCCACTGCCCTGCCCATCCACTCCACCATGCTGCCATGCTGCCATCCACCCCACCCTGCTGCCATCCACCCCACCATGCTGCCATCCACCCACCCTGCTGCCATCCACTCCACCATGCTGCCATCCACTCCACCATGCTGCCATCCACCCCACCCTGCTGCCATCCACTCCACCCTGCTGCCATCCACCCCACCATGCTGCCATCCACCCCACCATGCTGCCATCCACCCCACCATGCTGCCATCCACCCCACCATGCTGCCATCCACTCCACCCTGCTGCCATCCACTCCACCATGCTGCCATCCACCCCACCCCACCATGCTGCCATCCACTCCACCCTGCTGCCATCCACCCACCATGCTGCCATCCACTGCTGCCATCCACTCCACCATGCTGCCATCCACTCCACACCCACCATGCTGCCATCCACTGCTGCCGTCCACCATGCCCATCCACCCACCATGCTGCCATCCACCCACCATGCTGCCATCCACTCCACCATGCTGCCATCCACTCCACCATGCTGCCATCCACCACTCCACCATGCCCACCATGCTGCCATCCACTCCACCATGCTGCCATCCACTCCACCATGCTGCCATCCACTCCACCATGCTGCCATCCACCCCACCCTGCTGCCATCCACCCCACCCTGCTGCCATCCACTCCACCATGCTGCCATCCACTCCACCATGCTGCCATCCACTCCACCATGCTGCCATCCACCCCACCCTGCTGCCATCCACTCCACCATGCTGCCATCCACTCCACCATGCTGCCATCCACTCCACCATGCTGCCATCCACTCCACCATGCTGCCATCCACTCCACCCTGCTGCCGCGTGATCCCGTCCCTCCTCTGTTCCTTTATGCTCTCCATCTTTGTGTTCTTTCATCCAGGACATGATTAGCTATCCACCCCACCCTGACCACCCCACCCTCTTCCACTCCCCATCCCATTCCACCTCTCCTCCTCCTCTGTCTCTTTGAGTCACATTCTTCCAGCGGGTTAATTGGCTTCCACCCCACCATGACAAAGTTCCACCCCACCATGCTGATTCCAGGCTCCACTTCAAACGCTCTGAAACAACAGAGCCCTCCACTCCACCCTGCAGCATGGTGTGTTCCACTCCACCATGCCCATCCACTCCACCATGCCCCCACTCCACCATGCTGCCATCCACTACCATGTCTCATCTCCATCCACCCCACCCTGCCCATCCATCCACCATGTGTCCACTCCACCATGCTGCCATCCACTCCACCATGCTGCCCCACTCCACCCTGCTGCCATCCACCCCACCCTGATCCACTCCACCATGCTGCCATCCACTCCACCATGCTGCTCCACTCCACCATGCTGCCATCCACTCCACCATGCTGCCATCCACTCCACCCTGTCTGGTCACTGGCTGCATAAACATCCATTCATTTGTGTTTTTAGTTAATTGGCTTGACAAAGTTATGTGATTCCAGGCGCTCTGAAACAACAGAGCCCTGAGATGGTGTGTTCCCTCCTGCCCCCCCCCTCCATCTAGTCTCATCTCTCCCATCGAAAGAGATGCCCCCTTTGGCTTCCGGTATAGGGATGGCTGCTAAACATCCACATTTGTGTTTTTTAGTATGAGGCACGGCCAGTGAGAATGAGAAAGTAGGTATAGGGATGGGTGTGTGTGTGTGTGTGTGTGTGTGTGTGTGT
The DNA here is from genome assembly GCF_021184085.1 of Oncorhynchus gorbuscha. Lineage (NCBI taxonomy): Eukaryota > Metazoa > Chordata > Actinopteri > Salmoniformes > Salmonidae > Oncorhynchus > Oncorhynchus gorbuscha. The sequence goes on from NC_060185.1 coordinate 50,143,925, forward strand.
GTGTGTGTGTGTGTGTGTGTGTGTGTGTGTGTGTGTGTGTGTGTGTGTGTGTGTGTGTGTGTGTGTGTGTGTGTGTGTGTGTGTGTGTGTGTGTGTGTGTGTGTGTGTGTGTGTGTGGATGGCCTCTCAAAATTCCCCTGCTTCTACTTTCTCAGTGAACCGGATTCAAGACTGTGGAGAGAGAAAAACTGTCCATCCCCAAAAATATAGACAAGTACCCGCAAGTACACACCCAACACACACGTACACACTCTCTTTTCGGGGCAAAGAGGAGATATCAGGTTAGTGTGTCAACCGCCCACACACGGACAGCAGAACAGAATGAGAGTGGTGTTCATGGGTTAATAATGAGTGGTACTTGGAGAGCGTGGCTCCCAAGACGCCACAGTGAGGTTAAAGAGAAGGAAAGGACTTGGAGGAGGACATAGAAGAGACAGGGAAGAACACTTGGGACCCAGAGGTGTATCCCGTTCATGACGCTCCATTCGCTGTCGCTGAAAAGGGAGCGGTATGGTTATTGTTCCCTGCTCCGTCAAATACCCACCGCAAAGGAAACGACAGCGAGCCCCAGCTACGTCGTTGCTGTTTGGGTTCTGTACTACGGCACGTTGGATTTGAAATGAAACAATGACTGGGGGGGTTAAAAGTGCAGATTGTCAGCTTTAATTTGAAGTTATTTTCATCCACACTTCTACATTAATGTGGATGTTACCATGATTATGGATGATAGTCATGAATGAATAGCGAATAATGAGGAGTGAGAAAGTGTTAACCTCCCCTGTTATTGTAAGGGTGAGAGGTCACCAAGTCTCAGGGGGTATGATATTTGTGCGTCTGTAACTTTCTCACTCATCATTATTACCGATTCGTTCAGGACTATAATATTCAAAGTATCTTTTCAAATCCAAAAGTGCTGGAGTCCAGAGAAATACTTCTGTAGCTCACTGTGTGGTTTCAAGTCACCAGAGGGACAGAAGTGAGAGTGAGGGCAGTAACAATGAAAGGAATGGGTTTACATGGGGATAAAGAAGAGAGAGAGAGAGAGAGAGGGCGAGGGAGGGAGGGAGGGAGGGAGGGAGGGAGAGAGAGAGAGAGAGAGAGAGGGGGAGAGAGGGGGGGAGAGAGGGAGAGAGAGAGAGAGAGAGAGAGAGAGAGAGAGAGAGAGAGAGAGAGAGAGAGAGAGAGAGAGAGAGAGAGAGAGAGAGAGAGTGAGGCCATGTGCTGTAAACCCACAGCACACAACACATGGCCTTCAGCAGAGCCTGGACCTGCTAGAGCAGTACTGCCAGAACTGGGCCCTGGCAGTAAACCCCAAAAATACTAAAATAATGATTTTCCAGAGAAGATCCAGATCTCAGGGAATTAGACCAAAGTTCTCAATTGGTACAAAATATATAGAGTAATGCACACACTACAATTACTTAGGTTTAAAAAATAAGCTCAACTGGACACCTTAATGAGACAGTGAATGAACTGAGAGAGAAAGCACACAGGGCATTCTACGCCATTAAAAAGCTAATTCATTTTGAAATACCTATTACAATTTGCTAAAACTAATTGAATATGTCATTGAACCAATTGCACTTTATGGCAGCGAGGTGTGGGGCAAAACAAGATTTCATCAAATGAGACAAACATCCCATTGAAACCCTGCATGCAGAGTTCTGTAAGATTCTCCTACAAACAATGCATGCAGGGCAGAATTAGGCCAATAACCACTAATCATAAAAACTCAAAAAAGAGCAATTAAGTTTTGGAAACATCTAAAATACAGTGACCCCCTCTCATATCATTACCAAGCCCTGAAATGCCAAGAGCTGAGCAAAGAAAAGAGTCCCCTCATCCAGCTGGTCCTGGGGCTGAGTTTACAAACCTGTTCTACTAACACACTGAAGCCCTCAGGACCAGAACATCCAATCAATCAGGATAAACCAAATTACAACACAGTCAAAACAAAACTACATTGCTTATTGGGAAACACAAACACAAGCACAGAGCAGAATGCAGTGCTATCTGGCCCTAAATCGACTGTATACCGTGGCTAAATATTTGACCATGGTTACTGATCAAAACCTTAGAAAAACCTTGACAAAGTACAGGCTCAGTGAGCACAGCCTTGCCATTGAGAGGGGTAGACACAGGAAAACCTGGCTCCCTGTAGAGGAAAGGCTGTGCAACCACTGCACAACAGCAGAACCTGAGACGGAGCTGCATTTCCTGACAAAATGCAAATAAATATAAAACAATTAGAGAGTGTCATTTTCCCAAATTTGAAACACTTATTCAAGGTTTCAAAGACCTCTCTGATGAGGATACGCTACCCGTCCTGTTGGAGGAGGACGCAGAGAGCTGTGGGTTGGCAGCGCACTACATTGCTGCCTGCCATAAGATGAGGGACAAAGTCTGACAGACCAATCAACCTGCACATGTCCTCTACTGTATACTTATTGTTATTGTTGAATGTATGGTTATTTTGACACTTGGTTATTGTTGTTGCTGTTGTCCTGTCGACAATTTGATTCTCATTTTTTAAATATTTTTTTATATTGTAAATATCCAAAATAAGCTTTGGCAATATGTACATTGTTACGTCATGCCAATAAAGCGAATTGAATTGAAAGAAAGAAATAGAAAGAGAGAGAGCGAGAGAGAGAGAGAGAGAGAGAGAGAGAGAGAGAGAGAGAGAGAGAGAGAGAGAGAGAGAGAGAGAGAGTGTGTTGACAGATGAGTGACTTCGGAGGGGGTGGACACAAGGGATGGAGGACAGAGTAGTAAAGGTAGAGCGAGGGAGAGATTGGAGAGGGAGTGCTAGAGGGAGCTGGGTGAGGAGTCAATAGACTTCTGTAATTACACCTGTTCAACTACTTACAAAGCCGTGTGCCCACGCACTTCTTCAAACACAGTGTACCAAGATGAACGCACCCACACGCGCGCGCGCGCGCACACACACACACACTCACTCCACACACGGTCCCCGCAGGATCTCCAAGGTGATTGTGTAAATCTGCTTCCCCCTCCTAATATAGAAACTCCCATTTCAATCCAATTTGCACACAAATGAAATCATTAAAAGGCTGCCTCCCTAGAGAGACTTCTGTCCTCCAGGTTATTCATTTATCTCTGAAAAACACAAGGCTCAATCCCTGATGGAATTCACTTTCTTCGTGTGTCATGATACAGTGTGTGTGTGTGTGTGTGTGTGTGTGTGTGTGTGTGTGTGTGTGTGTGTGTGTGTGTGTGTGTGTGTGTGTGTGTGTGTGTGTGTGTGTGTGTGTGTGTGTGTGTGTGTGTGTGTGTGTGTGTGTGTGTGTGTGTCCAATGTCAGCCCACAAGTGAGTGTGTGTATGAGAGAGTCATCGACGGACAAAAGGAGAGGAAAGCACAAAGGAGGAGTAGAGAAAGCGAAGGAAAGAGAGAGAGAGACCCAAATGAAAGAGTTTTCTAACTGAGCTCTCTGTCCTCCTCTCTCCTCTCATAAGCCCTTGGTGACTGGGTCAGTCTGACTCCCACACGCCAATGCACAGGTAAACCCACAGTGTGTCTGTGTGTGTTTGCGTGCGTGCGAGCGAGCGTCTGTGTGTAGTCGAGCATATTAGACCTGACCCAGAACACAGGAGAGTTCTGGCTGAAATGCATTTGCATCATTTCTCTACTTTGCATGTTTAATAGCAGGGCCCGTTCAGTTGTTCCTGGAAGCCCGGTTGTCACAGAGAGAGCAGAGGTCAGTAAGGCCAGGTAAGAGAGGTACGGAAGTATGATGCTTTCTGATCAAAGAATGTGATTTATTTTGACGTTTTAACCACTAACTCTCACTATCCCTTACATTAAAAAATTAAACTCTCACTAACCCTTAGTTAACCCGTACTCGAACCTTAACCCTTACCTAGACCTTCCTCACCCCTAGATAGAGAACAAATAGTGGTCCTTCCTCTCCATTTCTGTGGATATGGCCTGTTTTGTCCTCTCTCGCATGGCCATCTAGTGACATCCCTGAGAACCCTAGTGTGGGAATTATGAGACGTACTTCCGACTCTGACCTTTGACCGTTGACGGTTCCTGGTACCACTGCACTCACAAGACTGGCCCATATGCAAGAGGTTAGACTTATCAACAGCACTGTATGTGCGGCATTGACTACAACCTGAACATTACAACACAAGAGGAAACAATGTACTCGCGTGGCTTTATAAATAACCTTCAAGAACAACTACGGCAAGCGGTGGGAGGGAACGAGGAAAGAAAAGAAAGAAAGAGAGTGAAAAAGAAATGACTGTAGATGATGATATGGTTACCGAAACACACACACACACACACACACACACACACACACACACACACACACACACACACACACACACACACACACACACACACACACACACACACACACACACACACACACACACACACACACACACACACACACACACACACACACACACACAGCTGAACGGGAGTCCCACCAGTTGAGGGATCGCTCCCTCTGGCAGAGAACCTGACCTAGGATCAGATTGAGTGGCTTAACACTTGAGGTCAAGATTACGAAAGACTGACCTAAGATCAAGAGATGAGGACCACAGCCCATTCAGTTCTATTTAGCGGTGTTCGTTCAGTGCCTATCACAGAGTCATTTGTCACAAGGACTCTTAACCCTCCTCTAAAGCTGGCCCCAAGTCAACAACGGTACGAGGGGAAAAGCAGGTTCAAGTTACGCACAGCCGATCTAGAGTAACGATTCCATAGGATTCCGATCTTTGAGAGGAACAAGGCTTTAGAGAGATTATAATGCACCTTTGTCTGAGAGCTGCCCGGCAACTCCTTCTAGTGCACAGCCTATTCACTCCATCCATTCATTCGGAAACAGTGTAGGTTTCCTCCGGCCACATAGACAAGAAAAAGACCATCCCCACAGTCCCCCTCTTTCCGCCAATCAGCTCTGCGAAGTTGGAAACAACATGAGACCGGGCGACTTGAGAAATGACCTCACGGTTCGAAATGCTTTTGATGTTTTATATCTGAAAGGAAACGCCTTGGCTAAAACATCCCAGACCGGGCCGCGAGCTGTCCCTGGACTCGGGGTCAAACTGCAGCCAAATCCTTCAGTCCATATGATCCGACAGTGAGGGGCTGGGCAGACAACGGGGAAATATAATACACATTCACAAACACACACACACACAAACACACACACACACACACATGCAGGTTATTCACACCCAAAAGACAAGCAAATGCAAACGCGTGCGCACACACACATGCACACTCTCGTTTCCCTGAATAGATTAGTGAAGAGAAAGAGCGAGGGCGAGGGATAAAGGGAGCTCACCTTTCCTCATAATGACTGTGCTCACCTGTTCATCCCCTCACCTCGGGCAGAGATATCAGAATACTGCCTGAGCCCCCCCCCCCCCCCCCCCCCCTATTTCCCCTGGCCTCTCCCCTACCTCCTGGAGACGGCCAGATAATGTGAGTCATTCAACCACCGGTCTCCCCATAGAAATGCTGGCCTGCCTCTGAGTGTCTCTCTCCTCTCCCCTGCAGCCAAGCCCGCCCCACGGCCTGGCCCTGAAACTGATCCAGATAGACTTTCTGCTGGAGAAATTTCTCACACTCATACCTGCCACTCACACACCTCCCCAGCACGGAGGGGCGAAAGTGTGTGTGTGTGTGTGTGTGTCCGTGCGCATGTGTTGGGTTCCAGGCGCCTGTAGCTAGAACATACAGACCTGTACGCTCCAACACCAGGCCAGCTGGTGGGCATGACCAGCGTTAATTCCCAGTCCGCCTCTAAATCTTTCAAAAAAATATATATTTAACCTTTATTTAACTAGGCAAGTCAGTTAAGAACTAATCTTAACCAGGGCTTTGCACAATATAACAAACATTATTACTAGGCAATAGGAATATAATTACAACCACATCGTCAGCTCTCGTTTCCCCCATGAATATAATACTCCCATTATGAACAACCATTCAACCTCACTGAGAGGTCAGAAAGGAAGCATTC